>NW_027020901.1:0-5000 GCF_036884655.1 Musa acuminata AAA Group
GTAGTAATTCTAGGTACTATTGCATGTAATGTAGGCTTGGCAGTTCTAGAACCGTCAATGATTGGTGAACCGGCGGATCCATTTGCAACTCCTTTGGAAATATTACCCGAATGGTACTTCTTTCCCGTATTTCAAATACTCCGCACAGTACCCAATAAGTTATTAGGTGTTCTTTTAATGGTTTCAGTACCAACGGGATTATTGACAGTACCTTTTTTGGAGAATGTTAATAAATTCCAAAATCCATTTCGTCGTCCAGTAGCTACAACAGTCTTTTTGATCGGTACCGCAGTAGCTCTTTGGTTAGGTATTGGAGCAACATTACCTATTGATAAATCGCTAACTTTAGGTCTTTTTTAAATTGATTCAACCGTGAAATACCATGATTAATGTATCTAAGAATAGTGACTTCAAAGTCACTATTCTTAGATACATTAATTTGATTATGATCATTCCACGAAAATACGGATTGTGCCAAAAAGATTAAAAACAAATTTTCTTCTTTTTCTTTATAAATTTTTCTTTCTATTTTTATTAGAAAAAGAAGATGAAATAATTATCATGGATTTAAAATAAAAATTGATTCTTAGGTAAATCAATTGCGAAATGCTTTTGTAGAGTGTCCGATATCTCTTTTACATCTTCTATGCGAAAATATTCAATTCTCATAAGATCTTCTTGACTCTTATTCAAAAGGTCCAATAATGTGTGTATATTGGACCTTTTGAGACAATTATAGGTCCTGGAAGGTAATTCTGATTGGTCAATAAAAATACATTTCAATGGAATTTCTTTTTTGTTTTTCTTTAGATTAGTTAATCTATCTTGAAAGGTAAAAATGGGTAGAGTAAACCTGTTTTTATTTTCTTTGAAATTAATGTCCTCTTCCTCCGCATGTAGAAAAGGAATAAATAAATCAATTAAATTACGAGAAGCTTCATAAAGTGCTTCCTTAGGAGTTAAACTTCCATTCGTCCATATTTCTAGAAAAAGTATCTCTTGTTTTTCATTCCCATTCCCATAAGAATGAATACTATGATTCGCATTTCGAACAGGCATAGATACAGCATCTATAGGATAACTTCCATTTTGAGAGTTAGTTGTTGGTTTCGTACGATATCCACGATCTCGCCTGATTTGTAATCCAATACACAAATCAATTGGTTCCGTCAGGTTAGCTATATGTTGTGTTGTGTCAACTATTTCCACGGAAGGTGGTGAGATGATATCTTGAGCGGTTACGTATTTAGGGCCCCTGGCGCAAATGGATGCGTCTCTAACTCCATATATATTACTTCTCAATACAATTTCTTTCAAATTTAGTAAAATTTCATGTACCGATTCTTCAATACCTATTATCGTAGAATATTCATGCGGCACTTTCTCAGAGTTTGCACGTGTGATACATGTTCCTTCTATTTCTCCAAGTAAAGCCCTTCGCATGGCAATACCTATAGTATCGGCTTGACCTTTCATAAGCGGGGACAGAACGAAACGACCATAATAAAGACGTTTACTGTCTACTCTCGATTCAACACACCTCCACTGTAGTGTTCGAGTGGATCCTGCTACTTCCTCTCGAACCATACTATACTAATACTATTATTTGATCAGATCATTGAATTATTTATTTCTCTTGAAATCCGTTTTTTTCTTATTTCTACACACGTCTTTTTTTAGGGGGTCGACATCCATTATGTGGCATAGGTGTTACATCACGTACGAAACTTAATAGTATACCACTTCTACGAATGGCTCGTAATGCTGCATCTCTTCCGAGACCAGGACCTTTTATCATAACTTCTGCTCGTTGCATACCCTGATTAACTACTGTACGAATAGCATTTAATGCCGCCGCTTGAGCAGCATAGGGTGTCCCTCTTCTTGTCCCTTTGAATCCGGAAGTACCAGCGGAGGCCCAGGAAACCACCCGACCTCGTACATCTGTAACAGTTACAATGGTATTGTTGAAACTTGCTTGAACGTGAATAATTCCTTTTGGTATTCTACGTCCATTCTTACGTGAACCAATACGCCCATTCCTACGTGAACCGATTCTTGGTATAGCTTTTGTCATATTTTATCATCTTATAAATATAAGTCAGAAATATACGGAAAGAAAAGATACGGAAATATCCATTTCATATTAAAAGAAATCCTTTATTTTTGTCTTTTCTTTAGAAAGTTCTTTTTTAGAAAGATTATCCCTGTCTCTGTTTATGTCTCGGATTGGAACAAATCACTATAATTCGTCCGCGCCTACGGATCAGTCGACATTTTTCACAAATTTTACGAACGGAAGCCCTTATTTTCATATTTCTTATTCCTTACCTTAATTTTTAATCTATTCCTTGGAAGAAAATAAGTCTCTTGAATTTTTTTTTTTAACTTCGAATTGTATCGTCATGAAAGGAATGCTTTAAAAATCACCTAATCATTCGAATCTTTGTTGCGAAGTCTATAAATTATACGTCCCCTGGTTGAATCATAACAACTTACTTCAATTTTGACTCTATCCCCAGGTAGTATCCGTATAAAACTGCGCCGGATCCTTCCCGAAACATAACCTAGAATTACATCTTTATTATCTAGGCGGACCCGAAACATACCGTTGGGAAGTGATTCAGTAATTAAACCTTCATGAATAAATTTTTGTTCTTTCATTCCAGGTAACTTCCTTGAAGTATCAACTAATGGAGGAAGAGTTATATAACTCACTTTTCCTCTCTATTTCACAAATAGGAAGTTAGAGAGAAAATTAGGATACCAGAGGAGGAGGATCACCATATATATAACAAAAGTTCGCCTCCAATTTTTTCTCGTCGAGCTTCTCGATCTGTCATTATACCTCGGGAAGTAGAAAGAATTACAATTCCTATTCCACCTAAAATCTTAGGAATTTGTTGATAGTCGGAATAAATGCGTAAACCGGGTCGGCTGATACGCTTTAAAATAGTTCTGTGTATTCTTTTCCTAGTCTTTCTATGTCGCAGAGTTGAAACCAAGAAATATTTGTTACCTTCCTGATGTTTCCGAACGTTTTCAATAAAACCTTCTCGTAGAAGTATTTTCACAATATTTTCGGTGATATTAGTAGATGCTATTCGAACCGTTCCTTTTTTATTCATGTCAGCATTTCTTATAGAAGTTATTATATCGGCAATAGTGTCCTTACCCATGACGAACTATAATTATTGGTGCCTCCTAATTTTGATATAATCAACATGTTTCCTTTTTTTCTTTGTTTTATTTTCTTTCTTTTTTTTTTTTTTTTATTATTATAAAATTATTTATTATTAAAAGTATATGCGTGAGACACAATCTACTAATCTACTAAATTTGATCTATTTTAGATGTTCTGATATATCATAGTCCCATCTAGTAGTATTTATAATACCTCGGGAGCCAATGAAACTATTTTAGTAAAATTCAACTGTCTCAATTCCCGAGCGATCGCACCAAAAACTCGAGTTCCTTTTGGATTTCCTTCTTGATCAATGACAACCGCAGCATTGTCATCATATCGTATTATCATACCGTTGTCACGTTTGAGTTCTTTACAAGTACGTACAATTACAGCTCTAATTATTTCCGATCTTTCTAGTGGCATATTAGGCACTGCTTCTTTGATTACAGCAACAATAACGTCACCAATATGAGCATATCGATGATTACCAGCTCCTATGATTCGAATACACATCAATTCTCGAGCTCCGCTGTTATCCGCTACATTCAAAAGGGTCTGAGGTTGAATCATATCATTTTATTGGAATCCGTTATTTTAATGCAAAGGATGAAGGAAAAAAGAAATATTCTCTGTCCAGAAATAAATAAACTTGCCGTTGTTTTTTCATCCTCAATACACTGTTTAGTTCTACATACCTATCCTGACAAATTGAGTTCGTATAGGCATTTTGGACGCAGCTAGTGAAATAGCTGCTTTGGCTACAGCTTCTGATACTCCGCCCATTTCATAAAGTATTCGACCTGGTTTAACAACGGATACCCAATATTCGGGGGATCCCTTCCCCGAACCCATACGTGTTTCCGCAGGTCTTACTGTAACAGGTTTGTCGGGAAATATACGTAACCATATTTTTCCACCACGACGCGCATATCGTGTCATTGCTCTTCGCCCCGCTTCTATTTGTCTAGCTGTGATCCAAGCGGGTTCAAGTGCCTGAAGAGCGTATCTGCCGAAACAAATACGATTGCCCCGACAAGATATTCCCTTCATTCTTCCTCTATGTTGTTTACGAAATCTGGTTCTTTTGGGGTTATAGTTGATGGTCGTTTCTTAATTCCATCTCTACTACAGAACCGGACATGAGAGTTTCTTCTCATCCAGCTCCTCGCGAATGAAAGGATTCAATAATATTACAGATACGCATGTATTTAATAAACTAATACACTAAGACATTTATTAATATTGAATTTGTTTTGTTATACAGGAAGATGTATATACAGGATATACAGCTAGAATATTTATGTTATGCATATTTATAGATATAAATTATAGATAATGCTTTTTATTTTATAACGATCCTTGATCCTTATTTTTACCCTTATCAAATGATGCCAAAATATTGTAATGTAATCTCAATAAATAAAGGTTTCGCGGGCGAATATTTACTCTTTACTGTTTTATTCCTAGGTCAACCCATGACTTCTCAGAATAAATAAATTTTTTCTCGGTTCGTTCCGCCATCCCACCCAATGAATTATTCGGATTCGTTTTCAGTAGAATCCTATGCAGTCACAGGTTCCGTCGTTCCCATAGCTTCTCCGTTAATGGTTAGGCCTGAACTCTGCAATGGAGCTCCCAACAAAATTCCTTCTCGAGTCAATCTCCTTAGTTTTTATTAACCCGAGGCTCTTTATTATTATTTATATTATTTATATTCATTCAGTATTGATGCTTTATCACATTGCCTTTATGAGGTAATTCATAGACCATACATATTGGAATCATATATCATTGATATTTTTGTTCTCTCTTT
>NW_027020901.1:10000-15000 GCF_036884655.1 Musa acuminata AAA Group
TTGGACCCAGAAATGAGACATTGGAAGAATCTTTTCGGTCTTCCAATATCAATAGGTTGATTGTTTCGTTCCTGTATCTTCCAAAAGGGAAAAAGATTTCTGAGAGTTGTTTCATGGATCCGCAAGAGAGTACTTGGGTTCTCCCAATAAATAAAAAGTGTATCATGCCTGAATCTAACCGGAGTTCGCGGTGGTGGAGGAACCGGATCGGAAAAAAGAGGGATTCTAGTTGTAAGATATCTAATGAAACCGTAGCTGGAATTAATGAAACCGTAGCTGGAATTAAGATCTCATTCAAAGAGAAAGATAGCGAATATCTGGAGTTTCTTTTTTTATCCTATACGGATGATCCGATCCGCAAGGACCATGATTGGGAATTGTTTGATCGTCTTTCTCCGAGGAAGAAGCGAAACATAATCAACTTGAATTTGGGACAGCTATTCGAAATCTTAGGGAAAGACTTGATTTGTTATCTCATGTCTGCTTTTCGTGAAAAAAGACCAATTGAAGGGGAGGGTTTCTTCAAACAACAAGGAGCTGAGGCAACTATTCAATCAAATGATATTGAGCATGTTTCCCATCTCTTCTCGAGAAACAAGTGGGGTATTTCTTTGCAAAATTGTGTTCAATTTCATATGTGGCAATTCCGCCAAGATCTCTTCGTTAGTTGGGGGAAGAATCAGCACGAATCGGATTTTTTGAGGAACGTATCGAGAGAGAATTTGATTTGGTTAGACAATGTGTGGTTGGTAAACAAGGATCGGTTTTTTAGCAAGGTACGGAATGTATTGTCAAATATTCAATATGATTCCACAAGATCTATTTTCGTTCAAGTAAGGGATTCTAGCCAATTGAAAGGATCTTCTGATCAATCCATAGATCATTTCGATTCCATTAGAAATGAGGATTCAGAATATCCCACATTGATCGATCAAACAGACATTCAGCAACTAAAAGAAAGATCGATTCTTTGGGATCCTTCCTTTCTTCAAACGGAACGAACAGAGATAGAATCAGATCGATTCCCGAAATGCCTTTTTGGATCTTCCTCAATGTCCCGGCTATTCACGGAACGTGAGAAGCAGATGAATAATCATCTGCTTCCGGAAGAAATCGAAGAATTTCTTGGGAATCCTACAAGATCAATTCGTTCTTTTTTCTCTGACAGATGGTCAGAACTTCATCTGGGTTCGAATCCTATTGAGAGGTCCACTAGAGATCAGAAATTTTTGAAGAAAAAACAAGATGTTTCTTTTGTCCCTTCCAGGCGATTGGAAAATAAAGAAATGGTTGATATATTCAAGATAATTATGTATTTACAAAATACCGTCTCAATTCATCCTATTTCATCAGATCCGGGATGTGATATGGTTCCGAAGGATGAACCGGATATGGACAGTTCCAATAAGATTTCATTCTTGAACAAAAATCCATTTTTTGATTTATTTCATCTATTCCATGACCGGAACAAAAGGGGATACACGTTACACCACGATTTTGAATCAGAAGAGAGATTTCAAGAAATGGCAGATCTATTCACTCTATCAATAACCGAGCCGGATCTGGTGTATCATAGGGGATTTGCCTTTTCTATTGATTCCTACGGGTTGGATCAAAAAAAATTCTTGAATGAGGTATTCAACTCCAGAGATGAATCGAAAAAGAAATCTTTATTGGTTCTACCTCCTCTTTTTTATGAAGAGAATGAATCTTTTTATCGAAGGATCAGAAAAAAATCGGTCCGGATCTACTGCGGGAATGATTTGGAAGATCCAAAACTAAAAACAGCGGTATTTGCTAGCAACAACATAATGGAGGCAGTCAATCAATATAGATTGATCCGAAATCTGATTCAAATCCAATATAGCACCTATGGGTACATAAGAAATGTATCTAATCGATTCTTTTTAATGAATAGATCCGATCGCAACTTCGAATATGGAATTCAAAGGGATCAAATAGGAAATGATACTCTGAATCATATAACTATAATGAAATATACGATCAACCAACATTTATCGAATTTGAAAAAGAGTCAGAAGAAATGGTTTGATCCTCTTTTTTCTCGAACCGAGAGATCCATGAATCGGGATCCTGATGTATATAGATACAAATGGTCCAATGAGAGCAAGAATTTCCAGGAACATTTGGAACATTTCGTTTCTGAACAGAAGAACCGTTTTCAAGTAGTGTTCGATCGGTTACGTATTAATCAATATTCGATTGATTGGTCCGAGGCTATCGACAAACAAAATTTGTCTAAGTCACTTCGTTTCTTTTTGTCCAAGTCACTTCCCTTTTTGTCCAAGTCACTTCCCTTTTTGTCCAAGTCACTTCCCCTTTTCTTTGTGAGTATCGGGAATATCCCCATTCATAGGTCCGAGATCCACATCCGTGAATTGAAAGGTCCGAATGATCAACTCCGCAATCAGTTGTTAGAATCAATAGGTGTTCAAATCGTTCATTTGAATAAATTGAAACCCTTCTTATTGGATGATCATGATACTTCCCAAAGACCGGAATTCTTTATCAATGGAGGAACAACATTACCATTTTTGTTCAAAAAGATACCAGAGTGGATGATTGACTCATTCTATACTAGAAATAATCGCAGGAAATCCTTTGATAACACGGATTCCTATTTCTCAATGATATTCCATGATCGAGACAATTGGCTGAATCCCGTGAAACCATTTCATAGAAGTTCATTGATATCTTCTTTTTATAAAGCAAATCGACTTCGATTCTTGAATGATCCAAATCACTTCTGGTTCTATTGTAACAAAAGATTCCCTTTTTATGTGGAAAAGACCCGTATCAATAATTATGATCTTACATATGGACAATTCCTCACTACCTTGTTCATTCGCAACAAAATATTTTCTTCGTGCGTCGGTAAAAAAAAACATATTTTTTTGGAGAGAGAGACTATTTCACCAATCGAGTCACAGGTATCTAACATATTCATACCTAAAGATTTTCCACAAAGTGGTGACAAAACGTATAACTTGTACAAATCTTTCCGTTTTCCAATTCGATCCGAGCCATTCGTTCGTAGAGCTATTTACTCGATCGCAGACATTTCTGCAACACCTCTAACAGAGAAACAAAGAGTCAATTTTGGAAGAACTTATTGTCAGCCTCTTTCAGATATGAATCTATCTGATTCAGAAGGGAAGAACTTGCATCGGTATCTCAGTTTCAATTCAAACATGGGTTTGATTCACACTCCATGTTCTGAGAAATATTTACCATCCGGAAAGAGGAAAAAAAAACGGAGTCTTTCTCTAAAGAAATGCGTTGAGAAACGGCAGATGTATAGAACCTTTCAACGAGATAGTGCTTTTTCAAATCTCTCAAAATGGAATCTGTTCCAAACAAAATGGAATCCGTTCCAAACATATATGCCATGGTTCCTTACTTTGACAGAGTGCAAATATCTAAATTTCACCCTTTTAGATACTTTTTCAGACCCATTGTCGATACTAAGTAGCAGTCACAAATTTGTATCCATTTTTCATGATATTATGCATGGATCAGATATATCATGGCCAATTCCTCAGAAGATTCTTCCACAATGGACTCTGATAAGTGAGATTTTGAGTCTGATAAGTGAGATTTCGAGGGAGTGTTTACAGAATCTTCTTCTGTCCGAAGAAATGATTCATCGAAATAATGAGTCACCCGTTCCATTGATATGGACACATCTGAGATCAACAAATGCTCGGGAGTTGGAGTTCCTCTATTCAATCTTTTCCCTTCTTCTTGTTGCTGGATATCTCGTTCGTATACATCTTCTCTTTGTTTCCCAAGCCTCTAGTGAGTTACAGACAGAGTTAGAAAAGATCAAATCTTTGATGATTCCATCATACATGATTGAGTTGCGAAAACTTTTGGATGGGTATCCTACATCTGAACTGAATTCTTTCTGGTTAAAGAATCTCTTTCTAGTTGTTCTGAAACAATTAGGAGATTCTCTGGAAGAAATACGGGGTTTTGCTTTTGGTGGCAACATGCTATTGGTCGCTTGTGGGGTCAAATCAATACGTTCTAGGAAGAAATATTTGAATATCAATCTCATCGATCTCATAAGTATCATATCAAATCCCATCAATCTCATAAGTATCATACCAAATCCACATCAATCGAATCACTTTTTCGAGAAATACGAGACATCTAAGTCGTACAAGTAAAGAGATCCATTCATTGATAAGAAAAAGAAAAAAGGTGAACGGTGATTGGATTGATGAGAAAATAGAATCCTGGGTCGCGAACAGTGATTCGATTGATGATGAAGAAAGAGAATTCTTGGTTCAGTTCTCCACCTTAACGACAGAAAAAAGGATTGATCAAATTCTATTGAGTCTGACTCATAGTGATCATTTATCAAAGAATGACTCTGGTTATCAAATGATTGAACAACCGGGATCAATTTACTTACGATACTTAGTTGACAAGTATATAATGAATTATGAGTTCAATGGATCCTGTTTAGCAGAAAGACGGATATTCCTTGCTCATTATCAGACAATTACTTATTCACAAACCTCGTGTGGGGCTAATAGTTTTCATTTCCCATCTCATGGAAAACCCTTTTCGCTCCGCTTAGCCCTATCCCCTTCTAGGAGTATTTTAGTGATAGGTTCTATAGGAACTGGACGATCCTATTTGGTCAAATACCTAGCGACAAACCCCTATGTTCCTTTCATTACGGTATTTCCGAACAAGTTCCCGGATGACAAGCCTAAAGATTATTTTATTGATGATATCGATTTTGATGATAGTGATAGTGACGATATCGATATTGATGATAGTGACGATATCGATATTGATGATAGTGACGATATTGATGATGACCTTGATACGGAGCTGCTAACTATGTATATGACGCCGAAAATAGACCGATTTGATATCACCTTTCAATTCGAATTAGCAAAAGCAATGTCTCCTTGCATAATATGGATTCCAAACATTCATGATCTGTATATGAATGAGTCGAA
>NW_027020902.1:0-31652 GCF_036884655.1 Musa acuminata AAA Group
AAGGATCCGGCGCAGTTTTATACGGATACTACCTGGGGATAGAGTCAAAATTGAAGTAAGTTGTTATGATTCAACCAGGGGACGTATAATTTATAGACTTCGCAACAAAGATTCGAATGATTAGGTGATTTTTAAAGCATTCCTTTCATGACGATACAATTCGAAGTTAAAAAAAAAAAATTCAAGAGACTTATTTTCTTCCAAGGAATAGATTAAAAATTAAGGTAAGGAATAAGAAATATGAAAATAAGGGCTTCCGTTCGTAAAATTTGTGAAAAATGTCGACTGATCCGTAGGCGCGGACGAATTATAGTGATTTGTTCCAATCCGAGACATAAACAGAGACAGGGATAATCTTTCTAAAAAAGAACTTTCTAAAGAAAAGACAAAAATAAAGGATTTCTTTTAATATGAAATGGATATTTCCGTATCTTTTCTTTCCGTATATTTCTGACTTATATTTATAAGATGATAAAATATGACAAAAGCTATACCAAGAATCGGTTCACGTAGGAATGGGCGTATTGGTTCACGTAAGAATGGACGTAGAATACCAAAAGGAATTATTCACGTTCAAGCAAGTTTCAACAATACCATTGTAACTGTTACAGATGTACGAGGTCGGGTGGTTTCCTGGGCCTCCGCTGGTACTTCCGGATTCAAAGGGACAAGAAGAGGGACACCCTATGCTGCTCAAGCGGCGGCATTAAATGCTATTCGTACAGTAGTTAATCAGGGTATGCAACGAGCAGAAGTTATGATAAAAGGTCCTGGTCTCGGAAGAGATGCAGCATTACGAGCCATTCGTAGAAGTGGTATACTATTAAGTTTCGTACGTGATGTAACACCTATGCCACATAATGGATGTCGACCCCCTAAAAAAAGACGTGTGTAGAAATAAGAAAAAAACGGATTTCAAGAGAAATAAATAATTCAATGATCTGATCAAATAATAGTATTAGTATAGTATGGTTCGAGAGGAAGTAGCAGGATCCACTCGAACACTACAGTGGAGGTGTGTTGAATCGAGAGTAGACAGTAAACGTCTTTATTATGGTCGTTTCGTTCTGTCCCCGCTTATGAAAGGTCAAGCCGATACTATAGGTATTGCCATGCGAAGGGCTTTACTTGGAGAAATAGAAGGAACATGTATCACACGTGCAAACTCTGAGAAAGTGCCGCATGAATATTCTACGATAATAGGTATTGAAGAATCGGTACATGAAATTTTACTAAATTTGAAAGAAATTGTATTGAGAAGTAATATATATGGAGTTAGAGACGCATCCATTTGCGCCAGGGGCCCTAAATACGTAACCGCTCAAGATATCATCTCACCACCTTCCGTGGAAATAGTTGACACAACACAACATATAGCTAACCTGACGGAACCAATTGATTTGTGTATTGGATTACAAATCAGGCGAGATCGTGGATATCGTACGAAACCAACAACTAACTCTCAAAATGGAAGTTATCCTATAGATGCTGTATCTATGCCTGTTCGAAATGCGAATCATAGTATTCATTCTTATGGGAATGGGAATGAAAAACAAGAGATACTTTTTCTAGAAATATGGACGAATGGAAGTTTAACTCCTAAGGAAGCACTTTATGAAGCTTCTCGTAATTTAATTGATTTATTTATTCCTTTTCTACATGCGGAGGAAGAGGACATTAATTTCAAAGAAAATAAAAACAGGTTTACTCTACCCATTTTTACCTTTCAAGATAGATTAACTAATCTAAAGAAAAACAAAAAAGAAATTCCATTGAAATGTATTTTTATTGACCAATCAGAATTACCTTCCAGGACCTATAATTGTCTCAAAAGGTCCAATATACACACATTATTGGACCTTTTGAATAAGAGTCAAGAAGATCTTATGAGAATTGAATATTTTCGCATAGAAGATGTAAAAGAGATATCGGACACTCTACAAAAGCATTTCGCAATTGATTTACCTAAGAATCAATTTTTATTTTAAATCCATGATAATTATTTCATCTTCTTTTTCTAATAAAAATAGAAAGAAAAATTTATAAAGAAAAAGAAGAAAATTTGTTTTTAATCTTTTTGGCACAATCCGTATTTTCGTGGAATGATCATAATCAAATTAATGTATCTAAGAATAGTGACTTTGAAGTCACTATTCTTAGATACATTAATCATGGTATTTCACGGTTGAATCAATTTAAAAAAGACCTAAAGTTAGCGATTTATCAATAGGTAATGTTGCTCCAATACCTAACCAAAGAGCTACTGCGGTACCGATCAAAAAGACTGTTGTAGCTACTGGACGACGAAATGGATTTTGGAATTTATTAACATTCTCCAAAAAAGGTACTGTCAATAATCCCGTTGGTACTGAAACCATTAAAAGAACACCTAATAACTTATTGGGTACTGTGCGGAGTATTTGAAATACGGGAAAGAAGTACCATTCGGGTAATATTTCCAAAGGAGTTGCAAATGGATCCGCCGGTTCACCAATCATTGACGGTTCTAGAACTGCCAAGCCTACATTACATGCAATAGTACCTAGAATTACTACTGGAAAAATATATAAAAGATCATTGGGCCATGCGGGTTCTCCATAATAATTATGCCCCATCCCTTTAGCCAATTTAGCTCTTAATACAGGATCGTTCAAGTCAGGTTTCTTTGTTATTGGGATAGGTGAATTCTTATGGATCCATCCCCCGAAGGAACCGGACATGATAATTTTTCATCATCCGGCTCGAGCAAGAATGAAAGGAATGGCAGAAATAGATCCATATAAAATCTATTTTTCATACATATCCCCACATATCATATATAATGACTCTATGTAAGAAAAGATTTACCAGATTCCATTTTCCGGAGTTGCAACTATTCATTGCAACTAATTCAGTTCTTACAGGTAAATGCTCAATATCCAAGTAGGCTTATAAATTTGATCATGATCAAGTGCTTTTTGGATTGTCTCATGTCTTTTGATTGGTGTTTATCCCCCCAACATCTCGATTTTCTTACATACAAAGTATTTACTTGTTACTAATAAAGTCTAGCCTCTGTTCTTCCTTAGATCTCTTATTTCACTCCGATAGTATTATCGATCGGGATCGATGCAGAGGAAATGAATGCATTTCTACACTACAAATAAGGAAGTGGAATAGACAGAACATTGAATCATGCCACATCACTTATTTTATTCTACGGGATCTTACGGAGCCTGTTCATGCATAACATGATTCAGGTATGATCATAGAAAAGGTTCTCCCAAACGAACCGGCCTATCCTCTGCTACATAGGGGGCTTACGTGGTGGTTGGATGTGGAGACACATTTGGTTGTGAATTACAATGTGGCAGATAAAATAATATATCTGCATGGCCTAATCAATAGTTCAAGTCACACACTCCCATAATCCATCCTCTCTTCGGAAAATTCACTTCAACTATTCGTATCAAATAAGGAATACAATACCTCGAAGTTGAAGAAAAGTATCCAAATAACATGTCTTATTTTTTCAATAATCCATATTTCTAGCAATGAAATATTATTGTCTATCGTTCCTCCCCAGTATGATATATGATCAATTACAAATATCTATGATTCTATAAAGGACCCGAAATACCTTGCTTACGTATCATTGGAAAATGCATTAACATAAATACGGCAGTAAGAAGAGGCAATACAAACAGTGTGTAAACTATAAAAACGAGTCAAAGTGGATTGGCCCACACTAGCACTTCCGCGTAATAACTCTACCAAAGGCGATCCTATTACGGGAATAGCTTCAGGTACGCCTGTCACAATTTTTACTGCCCAATAACCAATTTGGTCCCGAGGTAAGGAATAACCAGTTACACCAAAAGATGCCGTCAATACAGCCAAAACTACACCTGTAACCCAAGTTAATTCGCGGGGTTTTTTAAATCCACCTGTAAGGTACACACGAAATACGTGCAAGATCATCATTAGAACCATCATACTTGCTGACCATCGATGAACTGATCGGATTAACCAACCAAAGTTGGCCTCGGTCATTATGTATTGAACAGAGGAAAAAGCCTCTGTAACGGTTGGACGGTAGTAAAAAGTCATAGCAAAACCTGTAGCTACTTGTACTAAAAAACAAGTAAGTGTGATCCCCCCTAAACAATAAAATATGTTGACATGAGGAGGAACATATTTACTAGTTATATCATCTGCAATCGCCTGAATCTCAAGACGTTCCTCAAACCAATCATATACTTTATTGAGATAGGTAACCAAGGCCAAGGGACTCCCCCTCTGAGAACCGTATATGAAAATTTCATCTCGTACGGCTCAAGCAGAAACACACAAATGCTGATTTCAACGGATATGTAATAGAAAGTTAAAAACTTCTTAGCTTAGCCGCTTGATTTGCCCCGACCCGAAGATACGAAGTAACAAAAATAAGAAATTTCTTCTTTGTATGATAATGCCTCAAAATATCAAGTTGGCTCATCTGTCTCTTTTGATGTTGATCATTACAGGCCTTTTGAATCTTCTCTTCCCTATTTTTTTATTTGTTATTTTATTTCTTGTTTTTTTGTGTAATGCGGATTGATTCTTGTTTTACTATTGATAGGAATTTGCTTGTTGAGACCCTATGAATCAATTGAAACCCCAGATTCATACTAGAACCACGATGATTTAATTTAATAAAGCAAAGCCTCAAGCTAAACTCAAAGGTTCTCTGAGTAAGAACCCTTTGATGATCACTTATTCGATGAATGTAATGACTCAACAAAATCTAGAAAAAGAGTTGTCCTTCGGTCAAGAAAAAAATAAGTCCGAAGGAAGAAAAATCGTTTGATTTAGGAAATATCTATTTGAAAATTTCTGAGTCCGGTTGCGAGGTCTGAATAGTAGGTATGAATCATAGTTTTAATATTTCTTTTATTAATCTATTCTATATTCTATATATATTCCGTGCTCCAGATACTAGAATAACTATCCGACGAAATAGAATCATCTCGATAGAGATAACAGGACCATTCTCTGTATTATCAATAGGATCAATTATAACAAGTCACACACTCATATTCCGGAGATACCGAAACAAATAAATTCCACGGTCGAACTACCAGAATGGTCTAGAAATCCGAGTTTTAAGTAAAGTAATTTTTTTGATTGAAAACTAGGACTTCAAAGTTCTTATAAACTTAACTCATTGTAATTCCATCCAGTAAAACGGAAGAATTATAAATTTCCAAAATAATAGATAGGAATACCGTAAATAGGGCCATTGCGACTCCCATTAATGGTGTAGTCCCCCAGCCCGGAGCTACTTTACCATATTCCGAATTCAATGGTTTCAATAAATTCCCTACAGTAGTTTGTCTTGGCCCAGATCTAGAACTATCCTCAACGGTTTGTGTAGCCATAAATCCTATTTAATCATTGGTTGAGATCTGTTGACTTTGTATACCATTCCGTTGTAGTTGTAAATAAACGATCTTATCGTAGATCCATTGTGATCTTGAAATTGTCTAAAAATGGAAACAGCAACCCTAGTCGCCATCTTCATATCTGGTTTACTTGTAAGCTTTACTGGGTACGCCTTATATACCGCTTTTGGGCAACCCTCACAACAACTAAGAGATCCATTCGAAGAACACGGGGACTAGTTGAAGTAATGAGCCTCCCATATGGGGAGACTCATTACTTCAACTGAGATAATGAAAAATTATTTCATTTTTTAGTTGGAACCTTAGGCGGTTCTCGAAAAAAGATAGCGAAAAAAATTATCCCTAAAGTCGAGACTAAAAGGAATGTATAAACCAATGCTTCCATAGATTCGATCGTGGTTTACAATTATAGCTTCCACACCTATTCATTTGGCATCATTTACCATATAAAGAAAAGGAAAGAGTCAAAGAAAAGATGGTGATTCAAGTCAAGATTTCTTCAGTACCCTAACCCTATGTCAAATCAAAAAAAGAGGCGAAAGATACCAGAGCAATGTTGTATCAGACTACTTGTCTCTTTGTAGTTGGATCCCCAAGTTTTTGGAATGCTCCAAATTCCACTTGAGCATCCAAATCTGGATCAATGCCAGCAAAAACATCTCTGAACAAGGTTCTAGCGCCATGCCAAATGTGTCCGAAAAAGAAGAGCAAAGCAAACGTAGCATGGCCAAAAGTGAACCAACCCCTTGGACTGCTACGAAAAACGCCATCAGATTTCAAAGTAGCCCGATCTAATTCAAAAATTTCACCTAATTGGGCACGTCTAGCATATTTTTTTACAGTCGCAGGATCACTATAACTGACTCCATTGAGTTCGCCACCATAGAACTCAACAGTTACACCTACTTGTTCAACACTATACTTTGATTCTGCCCTTCTAAAAGGAACATCGGCTCTAACAATTCCGTCTCCATCTACCAAAACTACCGGAAATGTTTCAAAAAAGGTAGGCATACGACGTACAAAAAGCTCGCGCCCTTCTTTATCTCTAAAGACGGGGTGTCCTAACCACCCAACAGCTATTCCATCCCCGTTGTCCATTGACCCTGCTCTGAATAATCCCCCTTTTGCTGGATTATTACCAATGTAATCATAAAAAGCTAATTTTTCGGGAATTTTAGACCAAGCTTCCGATAAACTCAGATTTTGGGCTAGTCCGGCGCTAACTCTTCGATATATTTCTTGCTGAAAGTATCCCTGATCCCACTGATAACGAGTGGGACCAAATAATTCGATTGGGGTAGTTGCTGAACCATACCACATAGTTCCAGCAACAACGAAAGCTGCAAAAAAAACAGCAGCGATACTACTGGAAAGTACAGTTTCAATATTGCCCATACGTAATCCTTTGTATAGACGTTGAGGCGGACGGACACTAAGATGGAATAAGCCTGCTAATATGCCCAATGTACCCGCTGCAATATGATGAGAGGCTATTCCTCCGGGAACAAAAGGATCAAAGCCTTCTGCGCCCCACGCTGGACTTACGGGTTGTACTTTTCCAGTTAGTCCATAAGGATCGGACACCCATATTCCAGGACCATACAAACCTGTTACATGAAATGCGCCAAAGCCAAAGCAAGCCAACCCTGAGAGAAATAAATGAATTCCAAAGATCTTAGGCAAATCCAAAGATGGTTTGCCCGTACGTTCATCACAGAATATTTCTAGGTCCCAATACACCCAATGCCAGATAGCTGCCAAGAAGCACAAGCCAGAAAACACAATATGTGCCCCTGCCACACCTTCATAACTCCAAATACCGGGATTCGTTACAGTTCCTCCTGAAATACTCCAACCACCCCACGAATTGGTTATTCCTAAACGAGTCATGAAGGGTATAACGAACATACCTTGTCTCCACATTGGATCAAGAGCGGGGTCAGAGGGATCAAAAACCGCTAATTCGTATAAAGCCATCGAACCGGCCCAACCAGCAACTAGGGCTGTATGCATTATATGGACAGAAAGCAATCGACCGGGATCATTCAATACGACAGTATGAACACGATACCAAGGCAAACCCATGGAAATACCCCTTTATCAAAGAAAAATAGACACTATGTCACTTTATTTTATCGCATTGGAAAAGACTATACTATGTATCTAACCTTTTCAGTAGATTCCGTATGAGAAAGGGTTAATTTTTATTCCGTTCCATTGAAAATAATGGAACAATTCTGTTCGTAAGAACAAAGAGAAGCAGATCTATTCTATACCCGATAAGTACCAATACGCAATGGGAGGATTAGTTCTACTTTCGGGAAACGAATGCATAGATACTTGTTTATTACTCCAACGATTGATCCGTTAGTTAAAATTTTTCTTTATTCATTCTGTCTTACTCTATAAAATAAACCTTCCAATTTATGTATAAAAATCTATGTATAAAATACAATAAACAGAAAAAGGGATGAAGACGATAAAGCCATTGTTATGTTTCCACATTAAAGTGAAGTATAGTACTCAATTTTTTCTTTAATTTAATGCCCGTTGGTGTTCCAAAAGTACCTTTTCGGAGTCCTGGAGAGGAAGATGCAGTTTGGGTTGACTTATAGTGCGACTTGTCAGACATATTGGGTTATATGGAATTTACCCGTTCTCTCCCTCGATCGAAATATCCTCTGTTTCGCCTAAGAAATATTGTATTGAGTGAACCATCAATCATTCGGAGCGTGAAGTGCAATTAGATCAATTTATTTATTTTGAGGATCAATTAGGAGAATTTATGGTTGACTTGGAAAAATAAAAATAAAATAAAGTAATAAAGTATCCAGATAAAATAAAGTAATAAAGTATCCAGGCTCCGTTCAGAAAATACCAAATTGGTAATCCATGTAATGTATGATTACCGCTTGTATCATAAACGATTCTTATCCTTATTATAGGAGTGATTTCAAACGTCCAACCAATAACCAACGGAATAGTATGATGAGTACATCGAATGATTGGGGAAAGGCATGAAACGAATTGAAAAAAAAAAGTCGTAACAAAAAGAAGTGGTACTGAGACCATTTGCCCTATATGTGCAAATGGAATTCGGACAGATCTTTTCCCGGAGTAGAACATGAACCTAAAAGAATTGAAAAGGCCCATTCAGAAACAAGAAAATTACATCGTGATTTGAATGTCGATGAAACAATACATCAATGAGAGAGATTTGTTCAATTTCAATAAGTTCAGTAAATTCTTTTTTTATAGGTAAGGAAGCCAAAACTCATCTCATGTCTTTTTAAAAATGGAAGCTTTATTAGAAAAACAAAAACCTATTACAGAAAAAAAAAAAAAAAAAATAGAACTGGAATCGACACATTGATTCTTTTTTCGCAATTTTTTTGAACCGTATGCATCCAAAGGTGCACGTACAGTTCCTAAAGGAACCAATTTTGTCCTAATCAACCGACTTCATCGAGAAAGATTACTTTTTTTAGGTCAAGAGGTTAATAGCGAGATCTCAAATCAAATTGTTGGTCTCATGGTATATCTCAGTATAGAAGATAATACTAGGGATCTTTTTTTGTTTATAAACTCTCCCGGCGGATGGGTAGTATCAGGAATAGCTATTTATGATACTATGCAATTTGTGCCACCCGATGTGCATACAATATGCATGGGGTTAGCCGCTTCTATGGGATCTTTCATTCTGATCGGAGGAGAAATTACCAAACGTCTAGCATTCCCTCACGCTTGGCGCCAATGAGTTTTTATTTGAAAAAAAAAAGAAAGACTATGCCTTCGCCATATTGAATATGAATAATAAGTAATAATAGCATGGCACTTCGAGTTCGATATGAACAAACCATTATTGTTTTTTCATAACATGAGATTTTGTATCGAGATAGTAGTATGAAACAAAGGTTATTTCCGATTTGTTGATTTTATGTGTCGGGGGTACATTTCAGCGTCACAAACCATTTTTCTTCCACACCAGAAGTTTCTTTCTGATATTTATGTTATGGAAGAGTACGAAAATGAAAAAAAAAAAGATCAGTTTTCCTTATTTGATCGTATCAGAAAGGCACTTTGGGATTGCTAAATCACAGACGAGATAAATATATAAAGCAACAGAACCATCATAGTATTTTTGACTCCTACGAAAGGAAGGGTGGTAAATGGATCATTCAACGATCTGAATCAGATGGATTCTCTTTCTTTCTTAGATAGAATAGAAGAGAAGAAAAAAGTAAATTCCATTGCGGAGCCGTATGCAACGCACAGAAGATGCCTGTACGGTTGTTCAATTTCTTCTTGTTATTTTTTTTTTATCCCTTACATTAGCCCAATCATACGAGATAGAGGAACCGTTCATGATGTTATATCAATATCAATATATTTAGGGTCATGATTCATCAACCTGCTAGTTCTTTTTATGAATCACGAACAGGGGAATTTGTCCTGGAAATGGAAGAACTACTGAAACTTCGTGAAACCCTCACAAAGGTTTATGTACAAAGAACGGGCAAGCCTTTATGGGTTGTATCCGAAGACATGGAAAGGGATGTTTTTATGTCAGCAACAGAAGCCCAAGCTCATGGCATTGTTGATCTCGTAGCGGTCGAAAATGAAAATACCGGGGATTTCGTGTAAATCCATTTCAAACCATAATTCGAATTTTCTGTGATTTGGTATTGAATAGAAAAAATTCATAATCATCAATCCAATCATCAGGTTAAGATCGATCTAAACCAACCCATTCCATTCTAATTCTATATATACATATATATATATACGACATGCCAACTATTAAACAACTTATTAGAAACGCAAGACAGCCGATAAGAAATGTTACGAAATCTCCCGCTCTTAGAGGATGTCCTCAGCGTCGAGGAACATGTACTAGGGTGTATGTGCGACTCGTTCAGATCATGAGTTCGAACAAATGAGACAATTTTTCCAGTGTCAATGACCGGTACCAATGAATAGGGTAAATGGAAAAGATCTATCATATACCTATATTGTGTATGGAATTTATGGTTTCCATTGGTGCAAATCCAATCACCTAGATTTGAGATGAAAAGCAATTCCCCATTGGTAGCAAATAGTTATCCATTAAGCGGAGGAAATAGTATTATAAGAAGCAAAAAGATTATGCGCCTATTGTTAAAAGAGCGGACTAAGAGGGTCAGCTACCTAGCCAACTTTCCTAATTAAATGCCGTCACTGTATAGATAACTCTTAGTGTGAAAAGAGTTATTACTCTATAATTGATGGGTAGAGCCAAAGAGTGTGAACTATACAAGTTCACAATACCATTTGGTTAAATGAAAGAAGAGGCTCCGGTGTATAGAGAGGACCTCACCGTTTAAGAAGTAACCATAGAAACGATGGAACCCACTATTTTTTTTGAGTATCATTATAATTTCTTATTTGCAGGTGAAATGCCTGGACGGAATAAAAAATTGTGGTCAGGAAGGTTATAGTAGCAAAAGCCATTGGAATTTATATTTTATATATCGGAATAATCCGTTTTGTTATTAATCGACCGTGAGAGGGGAAAAGGATGACTGAAAGAATCGAAATCAATTAGTTATTCATTAAGGTTTAATTTGATTCAATGACCAGAGTTAGACGGGGATATACAGCTCGGAGACGTCGAACAAAAATTCGTTTATTTGCATCAACCTCTAGAGGAGCTCATTCAAGACTTACTCGAACGATTACTCAACAGAAAATGAGAGCTTTGGCTTCCTCTCATCGAGATAGAGGCAGGCAAAAGAGGGATTTTCGTCGTTTGTGGATCACTCGGATAAATGCAGTAACTCGTGATAATAAGGTATTGTATAGTTATAGTAGATTAATACACAATCTGTACAAGAAGCAATTGCTTCTTAATCGTAAAATACCTGCACAAATAGCTATATCAAATAAGAATTGTCTTTACATGATTTCCAACAAGATCATCAAATAAAGTAGATTCTAAAGTAATATACAGTACAGGAATGATTGAAACAGAATTCCCCGGAGAAGGAACTCCGGGAAAATAGAATAAAAAGAAATTAAGATAGTAATAGGAATGAACGAATATGTTTCAATAAAAAAAATTTTCTCCATTTTTTGTTTCTTATAACACAGGAACCCGCTCTAGATTCTAGGCCTTTTCGAACAAAACATCAATCTGAGCTTGAGTTACAATTGGAGTTTTGAGTCAATTGAAGAGTATGTCTATTTATTTTTGGTTCTAGGACCAGTAGTTCTGGGGATCGACTCGGCTCTCTCAAATTGTTTCTCATTATTAAGAAAAGGTAACAAAGATAAAATACGGGCTTGCTTTATAGCAATAGTAATTAATCGTTGTTGTTTCAAAGTCAATCTATTCACCCGCCTAGATAATATTTTTCCTTGTTCACTAATAAATCGACTAATTAAACTCATGTTTCTATAATCGATTCGATCCCCCGATCCAATTGGGGGCAAACGCCTACGAAAAGATCGCTTGGATTTACGAAAAGATTGCTTGGATTTATCCATGGTTTATTCCTTATTTCTAAAATTCTATTTCTTTATTCACTTCAGTTCAGATCCGACCAAAATAGGCTTTGATTTGTATACATTATGTATATTATATATCTTATACATTATGTATATTATACATTATGTATATTATATATGTTAAATATATGTTAAGTATGTTAAATATATGTTAAGTTCTTCTAAATATATGTTAAGTTCTTCCTCTTCCTTGGCGAGAGCGCACACGCGTTCTGTTCGATCTATTTCTTTATTTCTCCATGAATCGTATGCTTGTTACAATAGCGACAAAATTTTCTCAATTCTAATCGACCAGGCGTATTGTGTCGATTCTTTTGAGTAATATATCTAGAAATACCTGGCGATTCTTTATTGACATCATTTCGGGCACAACTGGTACATTCCAAAATAACTATGACTCTGACATCTTTACCCTTGGCCATGAACCTCCTTTGAATTTTGGATCGGCTTAACTCTTCTATTTTCGATCCGAGCTGAAGAAGAAGAAAAGAACAAAAAAAAATCGATAGAAGTTACTAACTAGAAATGGAATTTCTAAGTATTTCGTTGCAATTATCATTTCATTATATAATGATAATTAATATTATATTAATGGAGTAACAATTTTACTAGAATAATAAAGTAATAATTTAATGGAGTAATAATTAAATAATACAATTTCTTTCTAACTCTCAATTGTTCCTATCCTAAATCTCAATATTTTATTAATATTTATTTTATTTATTATTTAAGTTAAATATCTTCTTTCTATGCTATGATTTCGTGGAACTCGCCGTAGACTGGATCCACATTTTCATTTCTGTTCTCCAAAATTCGATCTTCGATCTACCACATTTTTGCTGAGGTTCAATACACTTTTTTCTTTTCCTTCCTATCCTAAAGAACTGAAAAAATAGGGGCGAAATTCGAAATTTTAGTCACGTGGAATTGTATCTCTAATTTTCTTCATTTCTTCGCATATCAATCAATAACTAGAATTAAAAAAAGGGGAATGACAAGGCATCCGGAAATAACCGATTAATTTCTATCAATAGGCCTGCTAAAGACCCAAACCATAGAGTACTTAGCACAGGTGCCACGGAGAGATATGTTTTTATATCTCGCATTGAAAATCCTCCTTCTATTATGGATTGTAATACATATATGGTCAGATGCTGTAGTTCAAGATCATTTGTATTTTTTTACACGGAATTCCTAACTAAACAGGATTCCTAACTAAAATAGATATGTACAATGAAGCAATAGATTTTTTTCTTTTTTTGTAAAAGAAAAAAAATCTAATCCCTTGTTCCTGAGCATTACTGATAAATATTAACTTTTTTATACGTTAGGTTTCAGATGTATATAATTCTTTTATTATATGAAACCAAAAAGAAGAAATGACAAGAAAATTGTATATAGATGGAGGAGAAAATGACGATATGGAAAACAAGACAGGGATTTTGTACAATGAAACTGTACAACAATTTTGAAAAGGGATGTAGCGCAGCTTGGTAGCGCGTTTGTTTTGGGTACAAAATGTCACGGGTTCAAATCCTGTCATCCCTACCTATTACTTCTCCCATGGGCAGTAACGAGGGATTCATTGAGATCGATTAAAATTGGACATAATCTTCCGGTCTTGCATACTATATGTATGCAAGACGTATTGGGGGTAGAAAAATTACTTTTCTTTACAGTACAGTCGTATCTCCTGTCATAAGGATAAGAAAGCGCTCTTAGTTCAGTTCGGTAGAACGCGGGTCTCCAAAACCCGATGTCGTAGGTTCAAATCCTACAGAGCGTGATTCGGTTTATTTGATGTCGAATCACAATAAAATAATTAATAATTTAACAAAACAAAAAGTTGAATTGTAACTTGAATTTGACCTCCTTCCTGCAGGAGGTCAATCAAAAAAAGAAAGAAATATTACTCAATCAAAGGTCCAACTGATCACCACGTCTATATTGTAAATATGCGGTTACGAATAATCCTGCTAAAGTAATAGGAATTAGACCTAAGACGATTCCAAATAGAAAAACTTCAATCATTTCGGTTTGTTTAAGGGGATAAAAAGAAAGGTAAGATCTATCCCTAAATATTAATCTGAATTATCCGTGAATCTCAATGACCAAGAATTGGCAATTGATGTGAGAAAGAACCATAGAATACCCGGAATCTCAGAGAAATATTCGTTTTTATCAATTTTTCATTCAATTCATTTCAAATAAGTCGTATCTTGTTCAAACCAATGAATAGAGCTGAGGTTATAGTTAAAGCAGCCAGTAGAAAACCGAAATAACTAGTTATAGTAAGCATGAAAGAGCTAAATTAGATATGTTCTTTTGCTACATATGTTGATAAAACACTTACCTAAGTTTCAATTTTTACAAAATACGACGGCAAGAAAAAATCAATTGACAGAATTAGTTTAGTTCCAATTGAAAATTCTGGATTCATCAGTCATTATAGATAAGACTAACTAAGAGTGACATAGGTAGAAAAATTCGATTCATCTGCTGTGACATTGACCGATCCTATGATTCGGAATCAACAGATTCATTGTGGAATTTGTGAGTTGAATAAAGTATTTGTGAGTTGAATAAAGTAATAGTAAAAGTAAGTAAAATATAAAGTATAAGTAAAAGTAATAGTAATTAAGAACTGTGCCGTGTAACTTCATTCAAAACTTAAATTACTTATGGACTTATACTTAAATATTAAATAAAATATTAAATAAAATATAAGTAATTTAAGTAATTTTGGAATAAAAGAATTGGATTTGAAAATTCCATTTTAATCATTTCCTTTCTATTTCAATAGGATCTAATCCTTTTTGGAACGAACGGCCTGATACTATTTACCTTTTATTTATTTTAACTCATTGGACTCAGTACAGTAATAGGTTGCTTAATTGCCCATAACATAATATTTCGAATGAAAAGAAAAAGGTGTCCCACGATCTATCGAAAAAAATAAAACCTTTACTCTATTTTTCATTTTTATATTTTTATTCTTTTTTTTCAGGTCCAACTCGATTCAAAGACGAACAACTTCCATTATCCTTTTAGATTCTATATTCTGTCTTTCCATATCATGGAGTTCCATACTTCTAGTTTGGTCAAGAAAGAACCTTTGTTTTGGATCTAATACAATAACGGTTGCATCACGAATATGGATTGTTCCAACTGGGTTCTGTTTCTTTCATGTTCTGTTTCTTTCACTAATATAGTATATACTATTGTATTTTGTATTACAGTATATTTATTGTATTATACGACCAACCAATTACTTGAAATAAAAAGATTTGAACAAAAAAACTTTTAACCAAAAAATGGGTTTATTATAGATTTCGCATACATATAATTGAATTGTGTGAATATTATAATATGCTTCATAAATTATTAGAAACCATCGATTCACGCTTTTCCAAGATCTTTACTTTCTATTATGAATCCAATAATGGAAATCTTATAAGGAATTTGAGTAATTTTCTATTGATCTATTGAATAACATAGAGTTATGCATAGACAAGGAACAAAAAAAGAAGAAAAGAATTATGTAGCATTTCGGTACCGATCGAGACTGCGTTGCTGTGCCAGAGGAAGGATAGCTATACTGATTCGGTATACTTGAAATAAACCTTTGGTACAAAATTGACGATCTCACAAAGATGCAATATCAGTAGTTTTCCATTTACTGATCCCATCTTTCAAGGAATCGATTCCCTTTTTTGAATGTACAAAAATTTGTGGAGCTCAGAATGTCTGGAAGCACGGGAGAACGTTCTTTTGCTGATATTATTACCAGTATTCGATACTGGGTCATTCATAGCATTACTATACCTTCCCTATTCATTGCGGGTTGGTTATTCGTCAGTACGGGTTTAGCTTACGACGTGTTTGGAAGTCCTCGGCCAAACGAGTATTTCACAGAGAGCCGACAAGGTATTCCATTGATAACCGGCCGTTTTGATTCTTTGGAACAACTTGATGAATTTAGTAAATCCTTTTAGGAGGCCCCCAATGACCATAGATCGAACCTATCCAATTTTTACAGTGCGATGGTTGGCTGTTCACGGACTAGCTGTACCTACCGTTTCTTTTTTGGGGTCAATATCAGCAATGCAGTTCATCCAACGATAAACCTAATTTGAATTATAGAGCTATGACACAATCAAACCCGAATGAACAAAATGTTGAATTGAATCGTACCAGTCTATACTGGGGTTTATTACTCATTTTTGTACTTGCTGTTTTATTTTCCAATTATTTCTTCAATTGAAAGAAAGAAAGAGAATAGTAGGAATTCTCTTATCCCATTCGGAAAGATACCATCCTCATAATTATCCATGACTGTTTTTGTCTCTAGCACGACCATTTGAGAAAATGTGGAGGAAAGTAGGGGAAATGGCCGATACTACTGGAAGGATTCCTCTTTGGCTGGTTGGTACTGTAACTGGTATTCCTGTGATCGGTTTAATAGGTGTTTTCTTTTACGGTTCATATTCTGGGTTGGGTTCATCTCTCTAGTAATCGGATAAACCGGATTGTAGACATGAAAGAGTAAGAAAAGAACTCAACGGGACCTTACCCTCCTTTGTCTAATTAGAGCGATAAGGTCCCGTTGAGTTCTTTTCTTACTCTTATAGGAAGATTATGATCTATTCCATAACATACAAATTGGCCAGTCAACATAATCAAAATATTATATTCGTAGAAATGAAATGACAAAACGGATCCTTTGCTCTGATGTTTCAAACCACTCTATTCTTTTGTTTCTTAATAATGTTTTTGAAGAATTGAATCTATTGATTGATTCATAGTCTCTGTTCTTCCTTTCCTCCATAATATTAACTCTTATGAAGAAACAAGAAAAGAGTAATCAATGGATTTTCTGAATAATACAATATTATATAGATTTCTACGCATGAGACATCCTGCAAATAATTTCTATACTAAACTACTAATAGAACTTACTCTATAGAACTTACTCTATAAAACTCTATAATATAATTTGTTTGAATAATTTCTCTTGAATAATTTCTCTAAGTTAAAAGTTTAAGTTAATTGAAGAAGTTCTATTTGCTCAATCAATTATTCCCCTAATCCTTTCTCTCTCTTTTTGTTTGTCCACAACTTCCTATGAATCTAACCAAAAGAGTTCTGGTGGACCCGGAAAAGAAGGAATGGTAATCTTTGACGAACAGGAGAAAAAATCATTATTATTTCGATATAAGACGACACAAGAAAAAGGATTTTCCGCCCTTTTCTTGTGTCGAATAGAAGACTCGTAAGACTAGTAATCCCTCCTAAAAGGATTTCTTTCTTTCATTTTTCCCATCCTTGCTCTGTATTCTCTTTCTTTGTATGTCTATTGTCTATTACTAAGAATAGGATACAAGTAATGAATTCCAGACATCCCGCAAAACGAAAAAAAAGTATAAACAAAGCAACCAAAAAGGTTTACAGATTTTTTGATCATACATAATTGTATGGATCAAAAAAAATTCGGCGCTTTTTACCAACTTGATGTTAAGGAATCTCTGCACCTAGAAATTCATTTCGTACAATTGAACCTTTTCAAACTGTTTCTTTTTAAGAACCAAAAAAACTTGTGCCAAAATAACAGATGCCAAGAAGAACAAAAGACCTTGGACCCGTAATGGGTCTTGAAGCACTATTTCTGCATCTCCCTGACCAAAGCCTCCCACATTGGGATTGCTTGTTAATGGTTGATCAAGCTTGATGGATTCACCCTCTGAAACAAGAAGTTCTGGTCCTGGAGGTATAATATCAACCACTTGATGTCCATCCGATGCATCAACTATGGTTATTTCATATCCCCCTTTTTCTTTACGTACTATTCTGCTTACTATACCTGCTGATGTAGCATTATAGACTGTATTGTTACTTTTGCTACCATCAGGATAAATCTGACCCCTTCCTCTGTTCCCACCTACGTATATGGGATATTTTAAGAAGTGAACGTCTTTCTTCGTAGCAGGGTCGGGGGAAAGAATGGGAAAGACGATTTCACTATATTTCTGACCGGGAACAGGACCTATCACAATAATATTTCTTTTGTTGGGACGATAACTCTGAAAAGACAGATTTCCTATCTTTTCTTTCAACTCAGGAGAAATACGATCAAGGGGGGCTAATTCGAATCCGTCGGGTAAAATGAGAACAGCCCCCACATTCAAAGTCCCCTTTTTACCATTAGCAAGAACTTGTTTCAGTTGCTTATCATAAGGGATTCGAACAACTGCTTCAAATACAGTATCAGGAAGCACAGCTTGCGGAACTTCAATATCCACGGGTTTATTAGCTAAATGGCAATTGGCACATACAATTCGTCCCGTTGCTTCTCGCGGGTTTTCATAACCCTGCTGCGCAAAAATGGGATATGCATTTGAAATAGATGCCCGAGTTATTACATATATCATGATCGATACAGAAATGGATCGAGTCATCTCTTCCTTTACCCAAGAAAAAGTATTTTTATTTTGCATGTCCAATCATTGATCCCCGAATTTCTACAATAAATTAGATAGGTAGCTAGTATAGTTCCCTATACACGAGTCTGTCATTGTACTGGAATAATTGTACTGGAATATAGGACGAATACCTTGAACAGATAAAAGTATAAAGAATTAAGTCAAATTGAAAATACTTTCTTTATACACGAAGAAAGATTCTGATTTGATTGATATAATAAGATCAAATGAGTTCTTTATTCATTCATTGAATGATAAATTACTACAAGCGAAGGAGATACACGATTTAAAAAAAGGAAGATCCAATATTTCACAATTGTATCTAGAATAACTGGAAAAGTGGAAACAAGACCAGATATAATTTGATCGTTATGATCCAATCCAAAATCGTTGTAGACCGAACCAATCATTAGTTCCCAACCATGGGTCGAGTGAAATCCGATCCATAAATCAGTAACTAAAAGAATAGAAAAAGCTTTTATTGTGTCACTTAAGTTATAGAGGAATTCCTGAACCCAAGAATTAAGAATGACGAGTTCTTCATTACTCAGAATAAAATAACCACTTAGAATAGCGAAACAGATTATATTTGTCGAGAAATGCAAAATGATATGGAGATCATATTCATTGTGTGCTTTGACTAATTGTATTGTTTCCTTGTGTATTTCTATATGAAGTTTTTGTATATGCGTTTCCGGGTACTCCTTTATCATTTCGTCCAATAGGAATAGTTCTTCTAATTCTATGAATCTTTCCAGAACGTTTTTCTCTTGAATATGATTCAAAAAATTTTCGGATTGCCTGGTATTCCACCAATTAGTAACCCAAGGTTCCAGACATTTATTAAATGAGAAAGAGACCCACCAGGGCAAAAATACTATAGATGCGAGATATGGGAGGGAGGCCGATGCTTTCTTTTTTTTCATTTTTTTTTTTCTGTGAATTGAATTGTTAATGAACCTGCTTCATTCGTTGACTCTATCTGATCTGATATTTCTTTGAAGCACGAGTTGTATAACAAGGTATTGACCTATGGGTCTATTCCTTTCCTATTATTGTGTAATAATTTTATTTTTTTTTTGATTTAGAAGGAATATAGACATAGAATAAGAGTTCTTTTCGGATGAAAATGAGAAAAAAAGAAATAAATATTATTCCAGATATCTCAATTGGGCAAATTTGAACCAATTTTATTTTCATTTGTTCCTTTCGATGAATACTCGAAAACCCACTTGAAGTAACGAATCGAGTTTCGAGACGAAAAAACTCCCCCTGGATCAATTAATTCTTTCGAAATGTTTCACCGTCTAACCAGAAAAGGGTATCAATTCCAAATCTTGGGCCTAAAAAGATGAATTCTGTATTACGAAATACATGTTCGGATAGGTTTGATGAATTTATATCTATACTTATTAGATTAGATTCGTTAGTTAGATTAGACCTTTTTCTAGTATAAAAGAATGAAGAAACTTCAGTTGTATTAAAAGAGGAATTAGCAAGTTCCTTCCCCCATCTTGAGAAAATATTTATTCTTCATTTTATTCTTCACTTCAGTTCGTTTCAAAATACTTCAATTGGTACGCGCAAGAAATAGGCCAATTCGGCAGCTTTTTGTTCAATTTCTCGTGGAGTAAAATTCTCATCAGTACGAGTCAAGGGAATGGCTCCTTGGCCTCTGATTTCCATATAAAGGACACGACGAGTATAAAGACCCTCTTTAACCTCTATTCTGATTGATTGGATATCTCTCATAAAGAAGCGAAGGAAGATGCGACGATTTATTCCAGGAAATCCCCAGCGAAAAATACACACTATTCCTTCTTTTCTATCGAATCGGTCATAACCGCTACCTACATTCCACGAAATTGTGCACCACAAATACGAGCTAATGAATAGACCCGCGATCCCGTAGAAAGACATCACGATCCCTTGTGGAAAAAAAATGATTTGCTGAGATGTAAATACGGGTATCAAATTCCTACCAAGATAACTGGAAGTTCCAACCACTAAGAATCCTAGTGAACCTAAAAAAAGGATACAGGCCCAGCAAAAATTACTCGTTTTTCGAGACCCCGTTATAAGTTCTATCCATATATGTTCTGATCGCCAATTCATACTATACTAGATCCAGTGCATTCGATTGGAATTGAGCGAATAACCCAAATAAATTTGACTTTACCTTTCTTGATCCCGAAGTAACTTTCATCAACTAGCACTATTCTGATGTGAAACATTAGGAGAGTAATTGGTTAGATACATTGACTTTCTATTTAAAATATTCACTAATCCATTTTGAACCAGCTATATTCACATATACATGCATTTATGCAGATATCATATATCCGCATAACGATTCTTTCATTTGTGTGTTCGGAAAGAGCCACATATCATACCATATTACACGAGATAAATATCTGTATTATCATCCAGTGTTGAAATAAATTGATAAGATTCGGTCCCATTGGGTCTAGACAATCTTATTTTTTTGGACATGAAGAAATAAGGAAACCATTGCAATTGCCGGAAATACTAGGCCCACTAAAGGCACAAAAATAGAGGGTAAGTTGGGATCTGTCATAGAATAGGTGCCTCAATTTAATATTTCTATCTGTTTTAATATTTCTATCTATTAGAAAGATATCTTCTTATGATATATCTATTACTTATGATATATCTATTATAAGTAATATCAAGCCATTATTATATTATATCAAGCCATTATTATATTATAAATATATTATAAAAAATTATAATAAATATTATTTATTTATAATATTTATTTATAAGTAATAAGTAATATCAACTATAATTCTATATGATTAGATAGAAAATGACTAGATAGAAACTATATATTCTATATTCTAAAACTATATATTCTATATTCTAAAATATAATAAATAAAATATAATAAAATATAAAATAAAAATTATCCGAAACCTCTGTCTCTTATTACAAGGAGAACTTATGTCACCAAAGAAAACACCTGATTACGACGAATTAAATACTTGTTCGCTACAAATAAAATAACTGAATCTAGTGCTATACTTTACATTTTTGAACTTGGATTCAAGGGAAAGAAACCGTGGAGCTGAAATAACTCACCCAGAACACCTTTTAAAAGATTACGTGGTACTATTGGGTCGAATAAACCTTTATGGAATAAATACTCAGACACTTGTGAACCTTCAGGTATTACCTTTTTTAATGTTTGTTCAATTACTCTTTTACCCGCAAATGCAATGTAGGCGTTAGGTTCAGCAATAATGATATCCCCCAACATACCAAAACTGGCTGTTACTCCACCAGTTGTAGGAGATGTAAGAATTGATACATAGAATAACTTTTTATCTGATTGATAATTAGATGAAGCAGAAGATATTTTAGCCATTTGCATCAAGCTCAAACTTCCTTCTTGCATGCGTGCTCCTCCAGAAGCACACACAATAATGACAGGTAGAGATCGATTAGTAGCATACTCGATCAAACGAGTAATTTTCTCGCCTACTACGGATCCCATACTACCTCCCATAAACTGAAAATCCATAACGCCAATTGCTACGGGAATACCATTTATTTGACCTATGCCTGTTTGAATAGCATCAGCTAAACCTGTCCTTCTTTGATAAGAATCGATACGATCTCCATAAGGTTCCTCTTTTGAACGAAAATCAATGGGGTCTATAGATATCATATCTTTATCCAGAGGATCCCAAGTTCCGGGATCAATCGAAAGTTCAATTCTATCTGAACTACTCATTTTCAAATGATATCCACACTGTTCACAAATATTCATTTTTGACTTAAAAAATTTTTTATAATTTAATCCATAACAATTTTCGCATTGAACCCATAAATGTTTGTATTTTTGATTTATATTGAAATCATTGGATTCTACTTCTTCATGGAAGTCGGATTCTACTTCTTCATGGAATTCTACTTCTTCATGGAATTCTACTTCTTCATTGAAATCGGATTCCACTTCTTCATTGAAATCGGATTCCACTTCTTCATTGAAATCGGATTCCACTTCTTCATTGAAATCGGATTCCACTTCTTCATTGAAATCAGATTCTACTTCTTCATTGAAATCATTGGATTCTACTTCTTCGTGGAATTCTACTTCTTCATGGAAATCGGATTCTACTTCTTCATGGAAGTCGGATTCTACTTCTTCGTGGAATTCTACTTCTTCATGGAAATCGGATTCCACCTCTTCATGGAAATCATTGAAATTTTTTCTAGTTCTTTTACTAGACCTACCGCTCTCACTACTATTTCTATTTTCAGTACAAATGAAGTTATAAAAGTAACTGTCACTGTAATTGTTGGTACTACCCGAAATAGAACTATTAATACTGACTTCAAAACGAAGATAACTATCAATGCAACTATTAATGTGATTATTCCAACCAGATTGAGTATCATACATGTAATGATAATAGTAGTGATTCTTTTTCTTAGACCCCCTACTCAAATAACTAGAAAGTTTTTTTTCTAGTTCACTCAGAAAAGAACTATCATTGTCAACCTCAAAAATCTGATTTTCAATATCAAAATATACAGAGTAACTGTCACCATTACTATCCCTAACTAAAAAAGTGTCATCAGAGATCAAACTCCAAATATCCTTGATTTCAAATAAAGAATCAACATTAGTGAAACTATAATTACCACTATGATTCCAACTAGGAATCTTTTTCTTCGTATCGTTCTTCGTATCGTTTAGAATAGGTTGTTCACTTCTACTGGTATGTCCAATACCATCAAGACTATCCATTGATTTACTTAGCCCACACCTAGATTTACTTAGCCCACACCTATGTTCTAACTTCTCGTTAGACAACATCGAACGGAACCACCATTTTCCCATAGAGTCTTTCTACCCCCTATTTGATGAAATACAATACATTCGATGGATAATCATTTTACTTTCACTATTTGATTTCTTATCAGAATTAAGCATACGAATCTAATCCTAATCATTAGGATTGTTAATTAATAACGAGTAAGTATTGAAAGAACGAGTAAGTATTGAAAGAAATGATTCTCCTTTGTGGGAAGCCGAGGTATCACTTCAATATATATTGATAGAATCTTTTTATAAATTTTAAAATAGAAAGACACAGCTTTCTTCCATGTGATGTACAAATTCTCATCGAAAATAGAGATAGTTGTTTATTTCTATAAATAAAGAATAAAGAATTTGTTCTCGTATAATCAAATAATTAAGTTTCTATTTTAACATGGAACGAAAAAGACAATATATAGGATGGGTAAAGGAGCCTTTCCCTTGGCTTGATCTATGGCCTGAAACTAGGAGATATAAAAAAGTCCACCAATCCCAAGGATCCATAATTAATCCAATCCTATGGATCCAACAACAAACAATAGAAGTATTGAGTTGTTTAGTCTTCGATCTTATCTTGTATATATATAGGTAAGATCTGTACATCTGTACATATAAAAGATATATGCAAATACATAGTATAGAATGCTCATTCTTTTTTTTTTTATTCGGCAATCGGCCCAATCTTTTTTTTAGGAAAAGATTGGGCCGACTTTAATTGCAATCAATTAGGAGAACAAACAGGAATTACTGAATTATGCACACTTACTTTTTCTCTTTATCTAGCTTATCTACTGGTTCGAATTCGAATTTGATCTCTTTCCATACTTCACAAGCAGCGGCTAGTTCAGGGCTCCATTTGCTAGCTTCACGGATAATTTCATTACCTTCACGAGCAAGATCACGTCCCTCATTACGAGCTTGTACACACGCCTCTAAAGCCACCCTATTAGCTACTGCACCAGGTGCATTTCCCCAAGGGTGTCCTAAAGTTCCTCCGCCAAACTGTAGTACGGAATCATCCCCAAAGATTTCGGTCAGAGCAGGCATATGCCAAACATGAATACCCCCTGAAGCCACGGGCAGAACACCTGGCATAGAGACCCAATCTTGAGTGAAGAAAATACCGCGACTTCGGTCTTTTTCGATATAATCATCACGTAATAAATCAACGAAACCTAAAGTCATCTCACGTTCCCCTTCCAGTTTACCTACTACTGTACCGGCGTGAATATGATCTCCACCAGACATACGTAATGCTTTAGCTAGTACACGGAAATGCATACCATGATTTTTCTGTCTATCAATAACTGCATGCATTGCGCGATGGATGTGAAGAAGTAGGCCGTTGTCACGGCAATAATGAGCCAAGCTAGTATTTGCAGTGAATCCACCAGTTAAGTAGTCATGCATTACGATAGGAACTCCTAATTCTCTGGCACATATGGCCCTTTTCATCATTTCTTCACATGTACCCGCAGTAGCATTCAAGTAATGTCCTTTGATTTCACCTGTTTCGGCCTGCGCTTTAAAAAGTGCTTCGGTGCAAAATAAGAAACGATCTCTCCAACGCATAAATGGTTGTGAGTTTACGTTTTCATCATCTTTGGTAAAATCAAGTCCACCACGTAGACATTCATAAACCGCTCTACCGTAGTTTTTTGCAGATAATCCCAATTTTGGTTTAATAGTGCATCCCAATAGGGGACGACCATACTTGTTCAACTTATCTCTTTCAACCTGAATGCCGTGAGGCGGGCCTTGGAAAGTTTTGGAATAAGAAGTGGGAATTCGCAGATCCTCCAGACGTAGAGCTCGTAAGGCTTTGAAACCAAATACATTACCCACAATGGAAGTAAACATGTTAGTAACAGAACCTTCTTCAAAAAGGTCTAAAGGATAAGCTACATAAGCAATATATTGATTTTCCTCCCCAACAACGGCCTCGATGTGGTAGCATCGCCCTTTGTAACGATCAAGACTGGTAAGTCCATCAGTCCACACAGTTGTCCATGTACCAGTAGAAGATTCGGCAGCTACCGCAGCCCCTGCTTCTTCGGGCGGAACTCCAGGTTGAGGAGTTACTCGGAATGCTGCCAAGATATCAGTATCTTTGACTTCGTAGTCAGGAGTATAATAATTCAATTTGTAATCTTTAACACCAGCTTTAAATCCAACACTTGCTTTAGTCTCTGTTTGTGGTGACATAAGTCCCTCCCTACAACTCATGAATTAAGAATTCTCACAACGACAAGGTCTACTCGATATAGATTATGCATGAATGAAACCTTTGACAAAAATAAAAATAAAAAAAAAGAAAAAAAATATTCAACTAATATTATCAACTAATTTCAATGTTATGTTAAAATGAAATGGTTCATTATTAGACCATGTATTTGATTCATCAAATACATCATTATTGTATACTCCAAATACATCATTATTGTATACTCTTTGATATATATGGCGCAACCCAAACCCAATGTTTGTTTTGCAAGTTTACAATAAAATCAAATGGATCTCCTTCTTATTTTGAATCCAAATACTAAGAAAAATTCACTCTTGACAGTGATATATGTTGTATATGTAAATCCTAGATGTGAAAATAGGCATAATTCATCCTAAAAGGGTATAAAGAATAGATAGGCGGAAATCCAATATCTATTCAAAAAAAAAAAAGAACAATGGCCAATTAGATCGAAATAATGAATCATAAATGGAGTTCGGGTTCGAATTCTATAGATAATAGAATCTAATACGGATGGTTTTTCTATAATGATAGAGAAATGAAAGAGACTTACTCGTGATTTCATGTACTTAATATTTCTTTTGAAAAAAAGAAGGATTGGCTGAACTTGAAAATTGACTCATTGAATGAGTAATTGAATGAGTAAACGATTGAATCGTATTCGGTTGGGTGGTACCAACTAAATCAAGTGCTAACTCCCATTTATTTCTTATTGAATTAACCGATCAACTTGCTATCGGACATTTATTTTCGACTTGGCATGGCACTATTCAAAAAAACTTTCGACATACTTTACTTTAATTATAATTATGAGAATCAATCCTACCCCTTCTAGTCCTGCGGTTTCCACACTTGAAGAACAAAACCTAGGGCGTATCGCTCAAATTATTGGCCCAGTACTGGATGTTGTTTTTCCTCCGGGCAAGATGCCTAATATTTATAACGCTTTGGTAGTTAAGGGTCGAGATACTATTGGTCAGCAAATTAATGTGACTTGTGAGGTACAACAATTATTAGGAAATAATCGAGTTAGAGCTGTAGCTATGAGTGCTACAGATGGACTGATGAGAGGAATGGAAGTGATTGACACGGGAGCTCCTCTAAGCGTTCCAGTCGGTGGAGCTACCCTCGGACGAATTTTCAACGTTCTTGGGGAGCCTGTTGATAATTTAGGTCCTGTAGATACTAGCACAACATCTCCTATTCATAGACCTGCACCTGCCTTTATACAGTTAGAGACGAAATTATCAATCTTTGAAACAGGAATTAAAGTAGTGGATCTTTTAGCTCCTTATCGCCGTGGAGGAAAAATCGGACTATTTGGAGGAGCTGGAGTAGGTAAAACAGTACTCATCATGGAATTGATCAACAACATTGCCAAAGCTCATGGAGGCGTATCTGTATTTGGCGGAGTAGGCGAACGTACTCGTGAAGGAAATGATCTTTACATGGAAATGAAAGAATCCGGAGTAATTAATGAAAAAAATATTGCAGAATCAAAAGTAGCTCTAGTCTACGGTCAAATGAATGAACCGCCGGGAGCTCGTATGAGAGTTGGTTTGACTGCCCTAACTATGGCGGAATATTTCCGGGATGTTAATGAACAAGACGTACTTCTATTCATCGACAATATCTTTCGTTTCGTCCAAGCAGGATCAGAAGTATCCGCCTTATTGGGGAGAATGCCTTCTGCAGTGGGTTATCAACCTACCCTTAGTACAGAAATGGGTTCTTTGCAAGAAAGAATTACTTCTACCAAAGAGGGATCTATAACTTCGATCCAAGCCGTTTATGTACCTGCGGACGATTTGACCGACCCTGCTCCTGCCACGACATTTGCACATTTAGATGCTACTACCGTATTATCGAGAGGATTAGCTGCCAAAGGTATTTATCCAGCAGTGGATCCTTTAGATTCAACGTCAACTATGTTACAACCTCGGATCGTTGGCGAGGAACATTATGAAACTGCGCAAAGAGTTAAGCAAACTTCACAACGTTACAAAGAACTTCAGGACATTATAGCTATTCTTGGGTTGGACGAATTATCCGAAGAAGATCGTTTAACTGTAGCAAGAGCACGAAAAATCGAGCGTTTCTTATCACAACCCTTCTTCGTGGCAGAAGTATTTACTGGTTCTCCAGGAAAATATGTTGGTCTTGCAGAAACAATTAGGGGGTTTCAACTGATCCTTTCCGGAGAATTAGACAGTCTTCCCGAGCAGGCCTTTTATTTAGTAGGTAACATCGATGAAGCTACCGCGAAAGCTATGAACTTAGAAGAGGAGAGCAAATTGAAGAAATGACCTTAAATCTTTGTGTACTGACTCCTAATCGAATTATTTGGGACTCAGAAGTGAAAGAAATAATTTTATCTACTAATAGTGGCCAAATTGGCGTATTACCAAACCACGCCCCTATTGCCACGGCTGTAGATATAGGTCTTTTGAGAATACGCCTCAACAACGACCAATGGTTAACGGTGGCTCTGATGGGTGGTTTCGCTAGAATAGGTAATAATGAAATCACCATTTTAGGAAATGATGCGGAAATAAGTACTGACATTGATCCGCAAGAAGCTCAACAAGCTCTTGAAATAGCTGAAGCTAACTTGAGTAGAGCTGAGGGTAAGAGACAAGCAATTGAAGCGAATCTAGCTCTCAGACGAGCTAGGACACGAGTAGAGGCTGTCAATGTTATTTCCTACTAGTCAAGTCAATACATCAAAATAATAAAGAGAAGTTTTTAAAAAGTTCTTTATTATACACCACATGTTGATTCTGCCAATTGAACACAATCAAGTCTAATCTGATAAAACAAAAAAAGAAGATGGGGTAGAAAAACTTATTAGATATCATTTCATCGACTCCGGTATCTAATAAGTTCTACCTACTATTGGATTTGAACCAATGACTCCCGCCGTATGAAAGCAATACTCTAACCACTGAGTTAAGTAGGTCATTTATCACCACAAAAAGAACCCATCACTTCGGGGATTATAGGTGGAATATTATTTCTAAGCAATACTAATCTGTTCTGTTAAGCGTAAATAAATCTGTTCTGTTAAGCGTAAATAAAATAAATAGATCAGAGAGCTATGATGTGGATTATGGAATATCCATCTTGACAAGAAATTATCTATATGTTAAGATGTCTATGACAAGGGCTATAGCTCAGTTGGTAGAGCACCTCGTTTACACGCGCGCCAATGCTTTTCAAAGGAGCCTATTATGCAATGAACATAATTGATCGTATTGAGAAATCGATGTCTTACTCCATAGGTTCGAGGGAACAAGAGAACAATAGCCTGACAAATATTTGGTTCGGTCCGATTCAGGCGCGAATTCAGTTGCCAAATCAAATAGAACCCGCCATTGATTTGATAGTTGATAAGGTAAATACCCAGCCCATTCAATGCTAGGCATAATGAGTATAAGGGCCTCAAAATAACCTCTTTTCGTCCTATGAACTTTAAGGTGTATGAAGTCTCATATTCGACTGTTGCAGCGGAGCGATAGAGATTCCATTTAACTTAGGTTGATCTAGGCCGAAGGCAGACCTAAGTCAAGATAACCCTTCTTTGAAACACTTTGGTATTGCTCCTAGATCAGAATACAAATAATAAATCAGAGCACATGGAACCATCTCATTATCTTCCTCTAAAGAAAAAATATGGTGGACTAACTGATCTTTACATCAGTTGATGAAAGAGCCCAATGCAACAAAATGCATGTTGGGTCTTTGAAACAGTTCGAATCATTTCGATAATAATCAGTTTGATCTGTTTTACCGAGAAGGTCTACGGTTCGAGTCCGTATAGCCCTAATCCTAATATATTATATTTTTGTTTAGTATATAGTTTAGTGTTTAGTATATAGTTTAGTATGGTTTTCATTTCTATGGGACCAACCAAGTCTAATCCTAAGTCACATGGGTCTAGGACCTATTCTTTTCTTGGTCTTGGGTCTTGTCTTGTATTTGGAGAATCCCCCTAACTAATCACTAATCGTTTTTTGGCAGAACAAGAGCAACCTTATTGATTGATTCAGAGATAATGGAGAGATAACGAATTGGGCCTAAATATATTAACGTTTCTTCTTCTATATTCTATGAGTTGAGTGGGTTTGTGGATTTGATTTGGTCCGTCGAATCATTCGATAATGTGTGATTCTTTCTATTTGAAAATGTTATGTAAATCATTTATGATTCCGTCGATTATACTACTCCACTCTTTGCTATGTTTCATTGTCTAGTATAGGTTTGCTGTAAAACCTTTTTCTTGTAGCGAAATCTAACCCATTGCTTGGTCTTACCATTATATTATTAAGCGTTATTGCCGTAACAAAACAAACAAGTATTTTGGTTCATTCCAAATCGTAATCTTTGTTTAGTATTAGAGATTGGTCCGAAATAGAATGAATCTTTCATTCTAACTCTAATGAAATAACTCGATTCTTCTTATTTATTTCTGAGGAGGTGGGATAGTACAGGTTCCAAGTTTCCAATTTTTTGTATAGAAAGATATAAGTTGTTATATGTCACCTCTCAATTCAACGGATTGAATCAATTAAGAAAAATAGAAATGAAATCTAGGACAAGAAAAAGATAAAAAATCATTCGATGCATTAGATTATGTATTCATATTCGTATCAAATCAATAGAAGCAATGATCCTATACCCAGATTTTAATGAAAAAGGAATACTTCGAATAATATAGAATATGCTAGAAATCCCTAGACATTTTACCCCATATGACTATTGAAAAATTTAAGTTTTAAAAAAGGAAGATGAAATTATTATTATTTCATTATGTTGATTATATATAATCAACATAGTATTCTAATGAATATAGTATTCATAGTATTTAATTATAGGATATTTACTTTACTATATTATAGGGTATTGATATTTATTATAGTTATAGGCATAGGAATAGTTATAGGCATAGGATATTTTAGTATTTTATTACCTTTTTCTAGAGGATAGAGAACCCAAGACAAAGTGAGAGAGTTTTGTTTGTGTAAGAGCATCCTATGTCTACACCATATCTAAATAGAATCGAAATCCAAAATGTAAGTGGGATTCCATTAGATGAATCTTTAAACAAAACATGCCCCACAGCAAACAAACTCTAAACTATGCAGTTTGATTTGATCAAAATCAATTCTTGTTTCGCCTAAGATAGAAGTTATGGATGAATTGACAATTCCGATTCGAATCGAATAATTCAGCATATTCCACATTAATAGGAGTACATTTATGTTTCTGCTTCACGAATATGATATTTTCTGGGCATTTCTAATAATATCAAGCGTTATTCCTATCTTGGCATTTGTAATTTCCGGAGTTTTAGCCCCGGTTAGTGAAGGACCAGAGAAGCTCTCTAGTTATGAATCGGGTATAGAACCCATTGGGATGCTTGGTTACAATTCGAATCCGCTATTACATGTTTGCTCTAGTTTTGTTGTTTTTGATGTTGAAACGGTCTTTCTTTATCCATGGGCAATGAGTTTCGATGTATTGGGTGTATCTGTATTTATCGAAGCTTTAATTTTTGTGCTTATCCCAATTGTTGGTTCAGTTATGCATGGCGAAAAGGAGCATTGGAATGGTCTTAACTGAATATTCAGACAATCAAAATAAAAATGAAGGAAAAGATTACATTGAGACAGTTATGAATTTGATTGAGTTTCCTTAGTTGACAAAACAATTACCATTCAGTTATTTCAACTACATTGAATGATCTTCGAATTGGTCAAGACTTTCCAGTTTATGGCCGCTTCTATACGGTACCAGTTGTTGTTTCATTGAATTTGCTTCATTAATAGGCTCGCGATTCGACTTTGATCGTTATGGATTGGTACCAAGATCGAGTCCTAGACAGCAGACCTAATTTTAACAGCCGGCACAGTAACAATGAAAATGGCTCCTTCTTTAGTAAGATTATATGAGCAAATGCCTGAACCAAAATATGTCATTGCTATGGGAGCTTGTACTATACAGGAGGGATGTTCAGTACTGATTCTTATAGTACTGTTCGTGGAGTCGATAAGCTAATTCCTGTCGATGTCTATTTGCCGGGCTGCCCACCTAAACCAGAGGCGGTT
>NW_027020903.1:0-22500 GCF_036884655.1 Musa acuminata AAA Group
TTTGTAATTTTCTAATTGTTCCAAACTATTACTAGTGGCATTAATCAAATTTTGTTTTTCTCGTTCTATTTCAGAGTATCCATTCATTCGATACTCATCTGCTTCCATTTCCACTTTACGTAAGCGAGCCCGGGCTCTTTCGAGCTGCTCAATGGCCCCTTTACGTAATTCTTCCGAATTTCGAATAGTATTCAAAATCCTCTGTTTTCGATTATCTAATAAATCATTTAATGAAAGTAGATTATCTTATCATTAATTTCAAAACTTCCATGATCTCTTCCCGAACCAAACATGAATCTTTCGATTCATTTGGCTCTCACGCTCAATTATTTATTTTATTTATGGTGTGGGTATTCCCATATCTTTTTTAATGTTTTATTTATGGTGTGGGTATTCCCATATCTTTTTTAATGTAATGAGCCTACCCTCTCTTTTCTGTTTGTATTCAAAGATGTCAAAACTGATACAAGACCAGAATATCAGGAGGACTCTTCCGACTAGACCAGACAAAAATCTAGAATTGTCAGCAAAGTTGTTTCTTTATTTGTATTTTATTTATATTTGTTTTGTATTTTATTTATCATTTTCATTTTTAGAATTCTATTTCATTTTTCATTTAAAAAAATGAAAATAATAATTATTATATTTTTTATTTGTTTCTTCAAGTCCAAAAATTCCTCTTTTTTTATACATAGGTCGTCATTTCGGCATTAGATAAAAAAAGCAAAGTGCTCATTTTTCTAGTAAATGGTTCAAATTCTTTTATCGATATGAGTGTTCTATATCAAATCAAATAAATTACCAACTATTTTTTTTTTAACCATTTCGTTACTAACGTAGTGGTAGAAGTGGTAGAAAGAGTACCATGTTTTACCTGGACTTTAAACAATTTAGCTTTAACCATGTTAATGGTCTCACATTATTGGTTGATAGAGAATCAAAGTGGATTTACCAATAAGTCACGAAATGCTATGGTTCTTACATATGATTTCTTAATTTATTCAGAAGTAATTCGTCGAGATCGTGCACCTTTTTCCTATTTCTCCTATAAATACCATAAATAAAGTGCAGCTGGATGGATCCACCTATTCTTGAAATACACAACTCGCACACACTCCCTTTCCAAAATAAATCAATACACCAAGCACTACACTTAGATTTATTGGATTTGTTGCTAAAATATCGGTATTAAACCCGAAACTCCCGGCGGATGGCCAGTGACCCAAGGAAACGAAAGAATCGATTACATTTTTCATATGCTCCCCTCTCTTATGGATAGGACTAACAAAGAACAGAGTTCTTTTTGTATCACTTCACTCGCCTTTTTTTGATCGATTTCTTTTTATTAATTTCATTTCCACTTTATTTAATGGCAATAGATTAAATCATTTGTTTGAAATTTATTATTTTTTAAGTTTTCAAGAAGTTTCCAATAAGATACTTTACTTAGGTCTTAGATCTCATATCAATTGATAACTATTTCGTTTGTTGAAACGCTTCGAACAATGAAAGTAAAAAAGTTTTCTATTGTACTAAGCTAAGGACAGAAAGGAAGAAAGCAAGCGAATCTGGTAATTCCTCATCCTCAAATCAGCCCTTCCTGGCGTATTGTCTCAACAAATAAGTAATTTATAAGTAAAGTGTAAATATAATTCGAAGAAGCAAAGGGCAATTCCAAGTTAAAGTTAATAAAATAAGAAAAAAGTATGTAAGGTACTTTTTCTATTTATTTCTAGGATTAAACAAAAGGATTCGCAAATAAAAGCGCTAACGCCACGACCAGTCCGTAAATTGTTAAAGCTTCCATAAAAGCTAGACTAAGCAATAAAGTACCTCGTATTTTACCCTCTGCTTCTGGTTGTCTCGCAATACCTTCTACAGCTTGGCCTGCAGCAGTACCTTGACCAACTCCAGGTCCAATAGAAGCAAGCCCCACGGCCAATCCAGCAGCAATAACGGAAGCGGCAGAAATCAGTGGATTCATGGTAAGTTCCTCGCACAAAAAAAAAGAAATGGTTAATGATACAATCAACCAATGAATTATTACTCATTTTATCATTAAGATCCAGCGGTCCGAAGTAACTAAAAACTCCGAATTGAAATGATAATATTACTAAATTACTGAACTGAATCGTCACAACTATCTCGTTTTTACCCATAATGGAGTTTTTGTAAATCCATATGCATACAGTTCTAACTATTGTATTTCTTTGTTTCGAACCACTCTTTCATTTAATTCTTCGTTCTTTACTACACCATTCTTGAGTTCATCTCTTTGTTCATTCAATCCACAATCACAGACAAAATAGAAGGACTGATATTGAAATCCGTCTAAATGGAGTGTGACTAAATGCAGTGTGAGCTGCAATCAATATCAATCAAATTAATACCAATACAAATCAATATCAATATATCAATATGTAGTAATATAAAAGTATGTAGTAGTACCAATATCAATATATAGTAATAATTAATACTAATAATTATCGATAATATAATTATAAATGATTATATTAACTAATACTTAATTGATACTTAGATATTTTACATATGAATATTAATACTTATATTAATATTAACTATTAAACTAATTATTAATGTTAACTAATACTTATTTTATTACTTATATTTATTTACTTATATTTATTTATTTATTTATTATTATTTATTATTATATTTATTATATTATTATTATATTAATATTATTATTATATTATATTATCATTATAGGATTATATTATGTATAGGATTATATTTTATATTATGTATAGGATTATATTATGATTACAGAGTAGAAGTTATGATTATAAAAATAGTAATAGTATGTAATTAAGTAATAGCATGTAATTAAGTAATAGCATGTAATTATGTAATATAGTGATGTTATATAGGATGATAGGGATAGCCTTATATAACTAATGAATATCTAATGTCATTCTAATATGACATATATATTTGTTTCTTCCATAACGTAAACCACCCGCATTTTTTTTAGATTAAATCGGATTCTAGAATCATTCCTAGAAACATAGACGGGGTCCGAGCTTATAGACATTACATACATCTAGTATAACCTCCCCAACCCTTCTTTTTTTTTTTACAATTCTGTAATACCGTCCATCTTTTCTCCTAAAACTCTAAGTCATATAGTAATACGTTATTATGTTCCCCAACCAATTGGATTATCTTGAACCACGCATGAATTGGGATAAACTTACTTAATAATAATAATAAAAAATAATAATAAAAAGACTATTTTGAAAGCTAGTCAATGATGACCCTCCATGGATTCACCTATATAAGCCGCAGCTAACGTTGCAAAAATAAGAGCTTGAATACCACTTGTAAATAATCCAAGAAACATGACAGGTATAGGAACTACTGAAGGGACTAAAGAAACAAGAACGACAACTACTAATTCATCAGCCAATATATTCCCGAAAAGTCGAAAACTAAGAGATAAGGGTTTTGTGAAATCTTCTAGGATGTTAATTGGTAAAAGTATTGGAGTTGGTTGAATGTATTTCCCAAAATAACCCAATCCTTTTTTGCTAAGACCCGCATAAAAATATGCGACTGACGTGAGTAAAGCTAAAGCAACAGTAGTATTTATATCATTCGTGGGCGCAGCTAACTCCCCATGAGGTAACTGTATAATTTTCCAAGGTAAAAGAGCACCTGACCAGTTAGAAACAAAAATAAATAGGAACATAGTTCCAATAAAGGGAACCCAAGGACCATATTCTTCTCCAATCTGGGTTTTGCTCAAGTCTCGAATAAATTCAAGGACATATTCGAAGAAATTCTGACCGCCGGTCGGAATGGTTTGTGGATTCCGAACAGCTAGGATCACCGAACCTAATAAGATAGCAATTACTACCCAAGAAGTGATAAGTACTTGGGCATGGACTTGTAAACCTCCTATTTGCCAATAGAAATGTTGGCCTACTTCTACACCCGATATATCGTATAACCCCTTGAGTGTTTTAATGGAACATGGTATAACATTCATATGGTCCTCTAACAAAAATTGAACTTCAAAAAATAAATTATTTTGATTCAACCATCTCTTTCTCAACTCACCAACTTGAATCACTAATTGTATTCATCAATCGTATATTTAGGATATCAAGAAATTACATAGGATACCAAGAAATCACATAACATCATAACATATTATCAATATGCCCACATTTCCATTTTGTTTTTTCTTTTTTTTAATTCAAGAATAGTAACCGATCCAATAAATCTATAAAATCCCCAAATAATTAACTAATTATTCTTAATCATAATCAACGATTTCTTATATAGCTACAACGGCCCTCACAAATTGCGGATACTAATTTGTTAAGAACCAATCGGATTGAAGCTATAGCGTCATCATTGGCTGGGATCGAAATATCTGCGAGATCGGGGTCACAATTTGTATCGATTAAACAAATCGTCGGAATCCCTAAAATTACACATTCTCGAAGAGCCATATATTCTTCTTGCTGATCAACGATGATCACAATATCAGGCAATCCCGTCATATATTTGATACCGCCGAGATATGTTTGCAAGGCAGATAATTTTCTCTTCAACATTGCGGCATCTCTTTTGGGAAGACGGTTGAGTTTCCCCATCTTTTGTTCTGCTCTTAAATCCCTGAACTTTTGAAGTCTCGTTTCCGTAGTAGACCAATTCGTTAACATACCACCGAGCCATTTTTTATTAACATAATGACACCGGGCCCTTATTGCAGCTGATGCTACTGAATCCGCTGCTTTATTTTTGGTACCAACAATTAAGAAGTTTTTTCCCCTACTTGCTGCATCAAAAACTAAATCACAGGCTTCTGATAAAAAACGAGCCGTTCTAGTGAGATTTGTAATATGAATACCTTTACGCTTTGCAGAGATGTAAGGGGCCATTCTAGGATTCCATTTCTTAGTACCATGACCAAAATGAACTCCGGCCTCCATCATCTCTTCCAAATTGATGTTCCAATATCTTCTTGTCATTTTTCCCCACACTTCCTTTTTGTTTTTTCTTTTTATTTTTTTAACAAAGAGACGAGGTACTTTGAAATAAATAATTGTTCCGATGGAACCTTCTACCGGGAATTAACCGTTGATACACGGTACAAACCATTAATGTCTTTTAATTACTTATTTTTTTTTTACCAAATCAATACTCGGACCAGATAGTTAAGTTAAAAGACAGATAGTTAAAGTGAAAAGATAGTTAAAGTAAAAGAATCTGCTCTTAGGAATCATGAAATCGCGTAAACGATTGTTCTGATGTCTCATGGAAATGGGACGTAAGAACAAAATAATTCTCTATGGTGTAACAAAATATCTCTCATTTCCAAATCGAATAGATTCTTTCTTTTGATTTCCAAATAAATGTTCTTGTCTTGCCTTGAACGGTGCACTAATTTTTTGAATCCGGTACCAACGGGTATAATCCCACCCAGAACAACGTTCTCTTTCAGGCCTTTCAACCAATCAATACGACCTCGTAGAGCAGCTTTTGCTAAAACTCGAGCGGTTTCTTGAAAACTTGCTTCGGATATGAAACTTTGAGTATTCAAAGATGCCCTCGTTATTCCCAATAGGATTGCCCGATAAGAGATCGCTTCGTCCAAAGCGCGCCCCGCTCGTTCCGCTCGCAACAATCCGATTAATTCCCCAGGTGAAAAAACATTAGACATTCCATCTTCTGAAACCAACACTTTTGATGTTACTTGACGTACAATAATCTCTATATGTCTATTATGGATCTGTACCCCCTGGGATCGATAAACCTTTTGGATTTTATTAACCAAAGAGATACGACTTTGAACTATGGTTAGCTCCGCTTGAATCAAGAATCCCCAGGGGATTCCAAGAATTTTTGGTATACCTTCGTTCCAACCTTCAACTCTCCTTTCGAGGTTCATCGATATTGAATCAATAGAACGTACTTCTAAGATTTGTTCCACTTTTGGAAGACCTTGCGTTATGTCACCAGATCTCGATTTTTCATATATAAATGTAACTAATGTATCTCCTTCGTAAAAGATTTCTCCATAATGGCCATGAACAGTAGCTCCTGGAGTGGCCAAATAGGGCTTAGCCGATCTTATAACTAAGGAGTCAACATGAACAATTATGATCTGACCAGATTTTTCTACGTGTGGTTCGTATTTGAATAGACATACATTTTCACAAAAAAATTGTCCAAGACGAATTTTTTTAGATGTCTCTTCCCAATAATCGTGATGGAGAAAGTGCCAATTCAAATGGAATGGATTCAAAATGATGTTACTGCATGGATCGGGGTTATAAATCCTCCTATTTTCATCTATTAAACAGTATTTAAGTACTTGAAGTACTTGGAAAGTCTGTTGAAAATTGTCAAGTAGCAAATATTTCTTTAACAAGATCTGATTATAAGTTATTAAATGGTAAGATGAATAGAAATTTGCTATTTTAGGTACAATAGTGCCTAAGGGACCCAGCAAATCCTTAATTGGGATTATGGGATCCGATTCTTTTGTCATATTGTTATATTTTGAACCATTGAATGGGCCAATTCGAAAACAATTGGATGATGACAAAATTATCAAAGATTGGCATTCCTTATTTCGATTTAACAATGTACCAATAGTACCTTGATGTTGGGTAAGTGATTGAATCCTGGCCTTGTAAAAAAAAGGATTGATATTTGTGCGATCTAATCCATTATCGGAAATCAATCCGGAACTTGCCCTATCATATCTTTTTCCGGTATACGAAATAGTGGACTTGACTAACTCAATTCTTATGAAATCTCGAATCAGATCATTTGTTCTTACCTCAACAAAGGAAGCGTGAACCTCTTCCGGAGAACCTTTTTGCTCTTGATCCCAATTCAATACTAAGCAAGTCCGAACTAATTGAATACTTGTGTGAGAAATTCCTCGAATTGACTTGCCATTTCCATGAAGGATATAATTGACAACTCTAAGTTGGACATTATCCTTTTCCCGCAGGAGATCTTGAGGAAAAAGTGTTGCTAAATTTATGCCATCAGCTATTTCATATGTGACTACGGGTCGAACCAAAACAAAATACTTTTTCTTGGTAGGTGTGATCCGTTGGACATAGATCCAATTTTTCCATTTTTTTGATTCCTTAGAAATTTTTTTTTCTGTTTCCGGTGGTATCAAAATGCCGCTGTGCCTGGATATCTTATCTGCCTCTCCAGGAAAATAAATATCTCCGGAAAATATTTTTAGTTCAATATTTTTTTTTTTCTCTCCACTCGGACTAATCCGCCTACTCGACTTCTTGTATTTAAAGCGAGTTGTGTATCTACTCCAATGATACTATTGTTCCGGACCATTATCAACGAAGATCCGGGTAAGATATGCACTTCTTCGAGAATGAAAAAAAACCGATCTACTTTCGTTTGGTATTTCGGACTAAATTCTTTTGGTCCTCGATACTCAATCAAATCCTCTTTTTTTATGATTGAATTGACCTCTACGGTTCCATATTTAGTAATTCCTGAATTGCTTCTTCTGTATCGTGGATCATCAAAATAAGCAAGAATACTATTTCTACGTAAAATACCCTGTTTTGGTATTTCGATCGAAATACCAAAACAGGGTATTAGTTCTTTCTCTCGTTCTTGATTGTATTGTAATGGGATGATGAATCTATTTCTTCGCTTTTTCGCCAAGAAATAAGAATTCCCTTGGATAATAGAAGGATATATGAAATTCAAATGACCATTAGACATCGTTTGATCAGGTCTTATTGAATAGTCAATAATTTTCTTATCTTTTTTACCAGAAGTATCCAACAATTTATGTCTTATTCGACCATTAGTCATTGATAGGTCAGAGATATATCTTTCTTCGACAGAAAAAGAATAAACATTCATTTGATCTTGATCCTTGTGGAGCGAAAAAGACACTATACTGGATCTGCACGGACCTCCCGCTAATATCCATAAATGACTCGTTTTTGATAATAGATGAACATTACCATATGTATATTCAGGTGCATGGTGGACATCGGTACTCCAGTGCATTTCTCCCTCTGATTCAGAATAAATATGTTTTCGTACCTTCTCTTTAAAATGAAAAGTGGACGTTCCAGCACGAATCTCAGCAATCACTTGTTCTGATTCTACATATTGATTATTTTGAACTAAAATAAAACTTTTTGGTGGAATATTTACATTATGTAGAATATCCCGACTCTCAATAGTTACATACAAGTCTATAGAACATAGAAAAGCAGGATGCCCATGACGGGTACGTGTGGGATGAACCAAATCCTCATTGAATTTTATTTTTCCATTAGAAGGAGCTCGTACATGCTCGGCAGTACCGCCTGTGAATACTCCACCGGTATGAAAAGTTCTTAATGTTAGTTGAGTTCCTGGTTCCCCAATTGATTGACCCGCAATAATACCTACAGCTTCTCCCAATTCGACCAGGTCGCCATGAGTAGGACTCCGACCATAACATAATTGGCAGATCCAAGATGTACTCCTGCAAGTAAAGGGGGTTCGAATATATATTGGTTGTGCTCGAAAGGTTATGAATCGATTGACAAGTCCAATCCCAATATCTTGATTTCGAGTGGCAAGGCATCGTAGACCGATATATATATCGTCCGCTAATACACGACCAATTAGTGTTTGGACAAAAATTTTTTCCGTCATCCCATTTCGAGGACTCACGGAAATACCTCGGATAGTGCCACAATCTGTTCTACGTACAATAATATGTTGAACTACTTCAACAAGTCTACGTGTGAGGTATCCAGCATCTGATGTTCGTACAGCAGTATCTACAACTCCTTTGCGGGCTCCATAACAGGAAATTATATATTCTGTCAAAGAAAGTCCTTCACGTAAATTGCTTTGAATGGGTAAATCAATCATTTGTCCTTGGGGATCCGACATTAATCCTCTCATACCTACTAATTGGTGTATCTGAGATGCATTTCCCCTAGCTCCCGAAAAGGACATTAGATATACTGGATTAGAAGGATCAGTCATCCGAAAATTAGGATTCATTTCTTGTCTCAAATATTCACTTGTAGCATACCATATCTCAATGGATTGACGTAATTTTTCTACCGCGTGTACATTCCCATAATGATGGTGTTTATCCAAAATAAAACTTTGTTGTTCAGCGTCTTGGACTAACCATCCCTTAGAAGGGATTGTTAAAAGATCATCAATTCCTAATGAAATAGATGTAGCAGTGGCTTGTTGGAAACCCAAAGTCTTTACTTGATCCAAGATATGTGATGTATATGCCATTCCGAAATGATCTATTAACCTGCTAATAAGTCGTTTCATAACAGTTCCATTTATCACTTTATTGTGAAAGACCAGATCGGCCCGTTCTGCCATAAGTACAGTACCTCTTATATTTATTCTGCTAAGTAGGATTCGACAATGGACCTGAGTTAGTGATTCGAAAACTTCCTTTCCTCAATCTCAATCTTGATTCACGCAGAAATTCAGAAATTATGATACCAGTGAAATTGGGGAGACCCGAATTCCCATGGGCACGAACATCGCCTAATCTGATTTCTTAGTTTAGATAGCGTATGAGTAGGCTCGACAAAACCCCTGTATGGCTTCTTCTATTTCCCGATAAAAAGAAATATGACCAAGAGTAGTTCGAATGTATATACAACGGATTTCCTTTGTTACACTTCCTTCTATTAGATAGTGCCCATAAATCTCATGATAAGTACCCAAAGATTCATATTGAACTTCGATGGGAACTTCTCTTGAGCCAATGACACGTTGATCTAGTCTCCATCGGAGCCACAAAGGACTATCTAAACTAATTCGTTTCTGTTGATAAGCTCCAAGTGCATCATAGGAACTAGAAAAATAGGGTTCTTTCTTTTCCGTATACCTATAGTCATTTTTTTTATTGTCAACCTTTTTATTTTGGTAGTTTCCGCAACTATATCTATATGGATTATACCTATTTGCACAAATACCTCGACGATTCCCGATCGTTAATAAATAGAGTCCGATAAGCATATCTTGAGTTGGTACGGAAATAGGATCCCCAATAGCTGGAGACAAGAGATTCATATGAGAAAACATAAGTAAACGAGCCTCCGCTTGAGCTTCCAAAGATAAAGGTACATGAACAGCCATTTGATCCCCATCAAAGTCTGCATTGAAACCCTTACAAACTAATGGATGTAAACAAATAGCGCGTCCCTCCACTAAAAAGGGTTGGAACGCCTGTATGCCTAATCTGTGCAGGGTGGGTGCTCTATTCAATAATACAGGATGCCCCCGCATAACTTCTTGAAGTATTTCCCATACAATGGGTTCTTTTTCCCGAATTTTACTTTTAGCAATTCCTATGTTAGAAGCAACATGTTGTCTGATTAGACCACGAATTACAAATGTTTGGAAAAGCTCTATTGCTATTTCTCGAGGTAATCCACACTGATGTAATGAAAGCGAAGGACCCACGACAATGACGGAACGTCCCGAATAATCGACACGTTTACCAAGCAGAGTCTCACGAAATCTTCCCTCTTTGCCTTCAATTACATCTGAAAATGACTTGTAAACTTTATTATGACCATCCCTCATTGGTTGTCCACGGATCCCATTATCAAGAAGTGTATCCACGGCCTCTTGTACCAATTTCTCCTGACACATTACTAATTCCCCTGGCGTAGATCTACTTGTTGCTAATAGATCGGTAAGAGTATTATTCCGATAGATAACTCGTCTATAGAGTTCATTAATATCCGAACTCATTAGTTTACCCCCATCTATCTGAATGATTGGTCTCAACTCGGGAGGAAGAACTGGTAATAAGCACAAAACCATCCATTCTGGTTCTACATTTGTTCGAATAAAATGTTTAGCTAATTCCATGCGTCTAACCAAAAAATCCTTTCTTCTTCTAATTTTTCTATCTTCCCATTCATTTCCAGTGGACCCCTCCTCCCCTAATTCCTTCCATTCTACTAATGAATTACCCGTAATAATTCGCAAATCTGAATCGGCTAATTGTTCTCTGATAGCACCTGCTCCTGTAGAGATTTCTCGATTTCGAAATGTCTCGAAGCCTTGGGTAGTAAAAAAAAGTGGTATGCTGTATTTCCGAGATTGGATTTCATATTCGAATAAACCTCGTAATCGTAAGAAAGTAGGTTTTTTCGCTATGGGCCTAGCAAAAGAAAAATCGAGATAGGTTCCTGTAGGATTGGATTCCCCCTTTTAAAATCGGACGTGAAGGTTTCCTTTCATCCGGCTCAAGTAGTTACCTCAAAAAGGGGATTCTTTCTTATTTAAAAAGTTTGTTCGAAAAACCCTACAAACAAAGAACTACTCCTTACTCAAGTTCCCACTAAGGACCAACGATTCATTCTTCTTTTTTTACTTTCATTTTCCGAATTACTTATGACAAAATAAAAATGTAGGATTTTTGAGTAGTCTACTTCCCGTCAAATGATGAATCCCCTTAAAAGAATACTTTGGGACTCGTAAGGGATTTACTTGTCTATATATCGTTCTATTCGATCCTTTAGGTCCCTACTCACCTCGATGGTTATCCCATGATGCCCCTTGAAGCATATATGCGATAGATAGACTTCTGTAACCATACTATATTTGCTTGCTTAAACGGAATCTCTCTATAAAGAAATGGAATAGCTGATTCCACAAAAAAGTGTTTTTTCACGAGGTATAACTAGCAATTCCTATTTATACGGAATCGACCATGGATCAATTCCCCTTGCATTTGGAAGTATTGAATACACCTATAATTCTGAGTTTCGTGTTACTTTTACTTCTCCCAAAACACATGTCAGAGCCGGGGGCACCCCAATCGGATTGAATGGGATGACAGTTTCTCAGTCCGAATCTGTAAAACGAAAATTTTGATCAAATCACACATCGCAGTATACTAGGCCTTCTAATTCCTTAAGGGGTTTATCTAAAAGATTCGCGATATAACTAGGAAGACGTTTCAAATACCACACATGAGTCACTGGACATGCGAGTTTGATGTATCCCATTTGATATCTTCGTATCCGAGAATCAACAAATTCCACCCCGCATTGTTCACAAAATTTCGGGTCTTCTTTTTCAGCTCCAATCACTCGATAATTTCCACAAGCACAAATTCCACTTTTTATGGGCCCAGAGATTCTTTCACAAAACAATCCATCTTTTTCTGGTTTATTGGTCTTATAATGAAACGTATAGGGCTTTGTCACCTCTCCAACTATCTCTCCATTAGGTAAAATTTTGTTGGCCCAAGCCTTTATTTGTTGAGGAGAAACTAGTCCAATTCGAAGTTGTTGATGTTTATACCGGTCAATCATAGAATAGAAATTCTGATTCATTCAGATCAAGCTTCCTTCCTATTAATCTGGAAGTTCTTCTCAGATACAAGGAAATGATTCAGTTCTAAGCTAAAGATCGTAGTTCTCGAACGAGCAATCGAAAAGATTCTGGAGCATCTTCTGGGTTAGATACTCTTCCTCCAATGATCGTAGCACCAAGTACTTCTTGACGAGCTCTAATATGATCAGATTTATAAGTAAGCATCTCTTGTAAAATATGAGCAACACCAAATCCCTCTAGAGCCCAAACTTCCATTTCCCCTACTCGTTGTCCCCCTTGCTTCGCCCTTCCTCTAAGGGGTTGTTGTGTAACAAGTGCGTAATGTCCACTAGAACGTCCATGGATTTTATCATCAACTTGATGAATTAATTTTAAAATATAGGACTTTCCTATTAGAACAGGTTGTTCAAAAGGATTTCCTGTTCTTCCATCAAATATTCTGCTTTTTCCCGGATATTCGGGTTCAAATACCCATGGATTTTTTGTTTGCTTACTGGCTTCATATAATTCGGAAAACACTAGTTTTCTCGAAGCCTCTTGCTCATATCTCTCATCAAAAGGTGCTATTCTATAATGTCTCTTTAGCAGATCCCCCGCTAACCCGAGCGAGCATTCAAATATCTGTCCCACATTCATTCGTGATGGTACTCCTAATGGGTTGAAGACCATATCAACAGGTGTTCCATCTTGCAAATAGGGCATATCTTGTCTAGGCAAAATTTTTGAAATGATACCCTTATTCCCATGTCTTCCAGCTACTTTATCACCTACTTTGATTTCACGTTTCTGTGAAATATATACACGAATCATTTCTGAATTATAACAGGAACCCCCCTTTTTCCGGATCCATCTCACATCAATAACGCGACCTCTTCCGCCTATAGGTAGTTTTAGAGAAGTTTCTTTTGCAGTGGATACCTGAATTCCAAGTATGGCTCGTAATAATCTATCCTCTGGAGCATACGACGATTCGTTTGCTGTCTGAGGTGTTAATTTACCTACTAAAATATCACCTGTTTCTACCCAAGATCCCAGCATCACAACTCCATTTCTGTCTAAATTGCGGAGTAAATGAGCCTCTAGATGTGGTATTTCCTTAGTGATTCTTTCAGGTCCTTGGCTTGTCACATGAGTCTGAATTTCATATTTCCGGATGTGAAAAGAAGTATAAATATCTTCATATACCAGACGTTCGCTAATTAGTACTGCGTCTTCAGAATTGTAACCCTCCCATGGCATATAAGCTACTAATACGTTTTTTCCTAAAGCAAGTTCCCCCCCAACTGTAGCCGCACCGTCCGCTAAAATTTGTCCTTTTTTAATGCATTTACCCCGCGGAACCTGAGGTTTTTGATGCATACAAGTATTTTTGTTGGAACGTTGATAGATAACTAATGGAATACTTATACTTATAGTAGTGTCCCCATTACTTGATAAAATGATCTTGTGAGGGTCAGTATAAATGATCTTTCCCTCGTGTTCGGCTATAGCGGAAACCCCCGAATCCAGAGCCGTTTGGCGTTCCAGTCCAGTTCCAACAATGCACCTCTCGGACTGAGAAAGCGGAACTGCTTGGCGCTGCATATTAGAACTCATTAAAGCCCGATTCGCATCATTATGCTCGATAAAAGGAATGAGGGAAGCTCCAATAGAAAAATATTGGAAGGGAAAAATACTTCTAAGATGAATCTGTTCCCATGCAATAGTCAGGAACTCTTGACGGTATCGGGCTGGAACAACCTGTTCTTCCTGAATACCCCGATTCAAGGCCAAAGAATTTCCCGCTGCTACCATATAATATTCATCTCTATTTGGTGATAAATAAACTATCTGTGCCTCTTTTGATCTTTCAGATATTTCATAAAATGGACTCTCTATAGATCCCCAATGGCCAATCCTCACATGAATGGCTAAGGATCCAATAAGTCCAACATTGATTCCTTCGGACGTGTCAATTGGACAAATACGTCCATAGTGGCTAGGATGAATATCTCGTATCCGAAAACTAGCAGTTCGCCCCGTCAATCCTCCAGGACCCAAATAACTCAATTTTCGCCCATGAACGATTTGTGTCAATGGATTAGTTCGATCCAAAACTTGAGATAAAGGATGTAGGCCAAAAAACGATTCATAAGTGGTTGTTAATGAAGTTGAAGTTACCAAATTTTGAGGAGTCGGTATCAATTTATGCCGAATTGCTCCACATATAGTTCCTCGAACCGCATTTTCTAAACGAACAAGAGCCAGTCCGAATTGATCCTGTAACAGATCCGCTATAGAACGAATCCGTTTATTTTTCAAGTGATTCATATCGTCAAGTGTACCCATTCCAAATTTAATTCCGATCAAATGATCCGCAGCAGCCAATACATCTCGTGGTAATAAAAATGTATTGTTCTGAGGTATATCAAGATTCAGTCTCCGGTTCATATTTCGTCGACCAATCCTTCCTAATTCACATCTTTGTTGAAAAAATTTCTTTTGTAATTCTTTACATAAAGACTCAGAAAATACCGGATCCCCGCCTACACAAGCAAATTGTTGATAAAATTCCAAAATAGCATTTTCTTTTGACCCAATCTTTTTTTTCTCCTTATCATTCGGGAAAGACAAGAAAATTTCAGGGTAACAAACATTATCTAGAATTTCTCTTAGATTCGAACCCATAGCTGATGATAGAATTAGAATAGATATTTTTTGTTTCCTACTTACACGGGCCCATATCCTTGCTTTTCTATCAATTTCTAATTCCGATCTTCCTCCCCAATCTGATATTATTGTGCTGGTATAGACAGAAATTCCGTTATGGTCCAATTCTGAACGGTAGTAAATACCAGGACTTTGCAATATTTGATTGATCACAATTCTGTATATTCCATTTACTATAAAGGTTCCCAGGGAATTCATTAGGGGAATGTTTCCAATAAAAACGGTTTGTTCTTGCATATCTCTACCGGTTTTCCAAATTAATCCCGCGGGTACATATAATTCAGAAGAATATGTGAGTGATTCATACACAGCATCTCTTTCGTTTATCAAGGGTTCTACCAATTGATATCTTTCCACAAATAATTTAAATTCAATTTCTTGATCTGTATCTTCAATTTTTGGAAACTTATGAAATTCTTCCGTCAAGCCCTCATTAATGAACCTACAAAATCCCTCAAATTGGATCTGACTAAATCCAGGTATTGTGGACATTCCCTCATTTCCATCATTCCGGAGCATCTTAATCTTAAGTTTCCTGTTTATTGAAAAATCCCATTATTAGCTCACTATTTATCGAACCATACGGATCGATCTAGCAATGATGGAATGTATATTCTGTTTACTGAATCACATGAAATTTTAGCCAACTCCATATACCATATATGTATTTCATACGTATGAACGGAAATGAGACAGAGGAATGAAGAGCATTTTCGACGCAAGTTCGAATTTGCGACAGGTACAACAGGAACAATATAGAGTTTCCCTTTTTAGCATACTTAATTTTATTTGAGTTTCATTTCATGTTCAAAAAAAATTTCGAATTATTTTTTTGCTAGTAGAATATATAGAATATGATTGAATTGCGTAATAGGAGTAATATTTATTAAGTGCATGCCAATATAGCTATCTACCTGTCCGCATATCACATCTTTTATCGTAATTTCACTTGTGGCAACAGAAGTCAGGTCGCACTATATCATAATTCCTATTTTTTCTATTGCATATAGAAAATGAAAAAAGAAGGCACGACGATTCTCTATAGGGATATGGGATATGTACATAAGAGCGGTATCTGTGTAACAATTTCTGTTTTGAGGTTTACATATACACATATTATTGTTATAATTTATATTGTTATAATTGAAATTGAAAAAGATTGATTATTGAAAATAATTGATACTGAATTAGTCATAAATCAATTTGATTTTGTTATGCCATTAAGGAAACGCAACAATTTGAGATACAAATTGAAGAACCTTTCGCTAATTCAAAACAACAAAACAAATAGTTAATGGTTCCAATTTGCCCTGAATTTTTCAGTCTTTGACCAGAAATCTATTTTTTATCTTATTTGGATCGAATTTGGTTTGGCGACATGGCCAAGTGGTAAGGCGGGGGACTGCAAATCCTTTATCCCCAGTTCAAATCTGGGTGTCGCCTGATCAACAAAAAACTTGGGATTTCTTATTCTGCTGATTTAACTCGACGAATTCTGTCCCCGGAGAAGGAGAGGCAAAAGGATAAGCCTATCGATACTTTATTTTTAGAATCTGTAGTTCTATAAAGAAAGTCAATTTTTTTAAAGAAAGTCAATTTTTTTCTAAAAATCCGGGCTTTGGGTGTGGCCCAAACCGGTACAAATAGGGATGAAGTAAGCCTTACTTATTAATATGATTATGATTTTAATATGATTATGATTGGTTCGGACATTTATTTTATAAGTAGAATAAATAAATAGTGAAAGTAAATTCTGGGATTCAAAACTACGAAAGTAAGAGGTCGGAAATCTTGGTATCCAAAGGTTCCTAAAGGACACTCCATTTTTGCTACTAGGATTGAAGAAGAGATTGTACGAAAGACTATCAAGAATTCCTAATTATTTTACACTACCACCGTTGTGTCTACTGACTCTGTCTGGAATTCGATTGGATAGGCTGATGGGAAATCAATTTAGAAGTTGTGGAAAGGACTGAAGATACTTTGTATCCAGACTCACGAGAGTCTCTGAGTACTCAAACATTCAATCAGGATAGTTGGTCGGCTCTTATTGAGTAAAGAGTAAAAGTAAAAGTTGAAGAAACAAAAAAATTTCTTTGCCCGTGTAGGAATTTCTTTGCCCGTGTAAGATAGGGGGATTACGAAAAAAAGAAAGAATGTATGTAATACTGGTGATGGTGTCTCCCCATTCTTTCACAAAAAAAACAGTAAGGCTTAGATCAAATAGGAAATAGAGGTATCTGATAGATAGTTATCTATCTTGATGGTATATTTTGATGTCTTTTGCTTATGAAAAAGGGTAACAAACAATAGGTCTTAGTACTCCTACATGTTCCATTGGGATAGGAGTATTCCTTTGTTATTTCATTTTCCGAGAAAAGGTGTGTGTATTGTATTTATGCTTAATGCTTCCCGATTCTACCAGAAATCTTATAATCTTGTTACGAGTAGATTCATTGGATTGGTTCATCAATAGCCTTAAGTTAAGTCAGAATTCCATTTTGACTCTGCGCCATTGATTCCACTATGATTATTGATCAATAATGGAATAATTCCTTCATAGAGATAGGAGACATAATTTATATGGATATAGTAAGTCTCGCTTGGGCTGCTTTAATGGTAGTCTTTACATTTTCCCTCTCACTCGTAGTATGGGGAAGGAGTGGACTCTAGGGGTACTACTAATCGAGTAATCGATTGAGTAATTGAATTCTATCAATTGTTTAATTGATCGTTTTGCAAAGCTTTAAAAAAAGAATGTCTCTGTTTCAAAATTATACTGAAATACAGTAATGAATAAGAAAATACAATAATGAATAATAACCATTCGATCAAAGAATGAATGATTACTATAGTTGTATTTCGAAACCTAAATCTACGCATGATAGGAAATTTTTTCCAACCGAATTCTTCCTAAATATTCTATTTTGATAAACCAGCTCTTACCAGAATTATGGATATTACAAAAAGAAAAAATCTGAAATTGGTTTTTTCTTTTTTTCTTTATTTGTTTCCCTCTTTCTTTACTTTTACTGTTCTAAGAGAAGAGAAAGCCGTTCCGCTATTCTAATTATATTAGATTACGACAATACATACTTTCTATTGGAAATGACTAGTTGTTGTCCAAAGAGGTTCTACACATAATAAGATTAGATCTTTCTTCCGTTGAGCGATCCACATATCGCGCATTTCACCTTTTTTTTAGACTCCTAGAGATTTTTTTATGCTTTTTTTGACTCATCTCATGTCATGTTTAAGCATAAAAAATTGGGAAGGTCTACTCTATTAATCTACTTCTTTTTCAAATCTGAAGAAGTTATCATGGAATAGAACTCCGCAGATCATCTGTTAATAGATCAAGCAATGACTTCTTGAGATGGGAAATCTAAAAAAAGAAAAAGATTCTTTTCTTTGGTTTCGTTTTCTTTTATCTTTTTTTTTATTTAATTTATAGTAGAATATGCCCATACTCTTTTTGTCTTGCTCCATTGATTCCTTTGATAGATCTCGGGACCTATACCTATATATATATAAATTCTAAGAAAGCCAGGAATTAGAAGAGTTGGTCTTCAATTATTTTGAATTGATCGAAATCCACACAAGTAAATGTAGCCAAAAAAATAATAGAATTGGACTGTTATTTTGATGTACTATTTAGATATACATCTAATCTATGTACATACATATTGTATATTGACCTAGATATAGGCTTTCTCTATATAAAAGCCTATATCTGTATACAGTACAACTTTCTATGAAAATCATTAATAGGATAATAAATACTATACCATACTATCTCGGCTCAGATACTACTATCTCAGATACTTATTATCTCAGATACTTATGATTCCAGACAGATCATTTCATTTAAGACTTGGAGTTTGAATCCGTTTCTTTCATTTATTCAATCATTGATAAGAACTAATAAATCAAGTTTCAGTCAAATTAATCATTTTGACTGACTGTTTTTACGTAGATGATAAGTAAAAAGGCAGTAGGAACTAGAATGAACAGTGCAGTAGCAATAAATGCGAGAATATTTACTTCCATAATCTCATTGTTTTTTTACTTCGCAATAACTCGGGATCTAATCCCATAGAGATGAGAAATTTGATTCCTGTAAATTCAATGGGATGAATTGCATCCTGATGATACTGAATCGGATCAATATTATGAATAACAATATCTGATCTATCAAATCGATTCATCGTCGAGAATTGAATAGTATAACATAGGAAGATCCTTTATCCATACTAAATCTGAAATGGGATTCCTGATCCAATAAAGAATCCCATTGAATTTTCATCCTTTTCCACTTTTTCTTTTCTATAAATAACCCTACCGTCTTCCTTATATACTCCTCCTTCGTTATACTTATACATACAATTATGTACATACAATTATGAGGTATTATATGACTGGTATTCTATGAATCACACACAGATCCAAAGAGTAGAAGTGAGATGGAAAAAGGACGGGTTAAGTATAAAAGATCTAATATAATTCCAACAAATTTAATAAAAAGGAACGTTGCTTGGTCTTTTCTTTTATTTGATTAGTATCTCTTTCTTCGATTGGGACTGGAAGGCATACATCAAAAATTCAGTGTGCAATTTAAATGAGAATGAGATAGATTGTTTCCAATTAGTCATTGAGGATACACAAACAAAGTCGAAGCTAAAAAGGGTTGTCGTTTAACCTGACAAGTACTCTGTCGAGGTAATTATGTTAAGTTCATTATGTATTGTACAATAAACGAATACAATTTGCGTATGTACTCTCGGTAAAAATAGGAGCACTCTATTCTATTTCATTTATCAAGAAAATCGAAAAAGAAAGTCAGACGAGTATCTCTTAAAATACTAAATATAGGAATACCACCGATTGTACGAATCTATATATGTTATGTCTCTCCCTTATCACTCGGCACTAGTGGAAGAAATGGAAATTCCTGTATTTGTCTGATGATAAATGCGAAATGAAAAACAAAAGAAATAAGGATCTCCACTGGGGATTAGATCTTGCCCCCTGTCTCCTTTTTCACGGAAAATAGATAAATTCATTTCTCCATTCATCGGTCGGATCCTAGTTCGGGACTGACGGGGCTCGAACCCGCAGCTTCCGCCTTGACAGGGCGGTGCTCTGACCAATTGAACTACAATCCCAGCGAGGTGTATGGTATACATATTCTTAATGGTTTCAGAAAAACATTTTCTTCGTCGCGTTGTAACAGAGACACGAATGATATACTAACTGATATCATATACACATAGAACACATAGATATGGACTATAGTGAAAGTGACACGGATTACTAGTAACCTGTGTTTATTTTATTTTATTGCCAAAAATAGATAATCAACCTTTCATTGAGAAAAAACGATTTTTCCTTTCATAATCTTTGCTTTGATTAAGTATTATGAATCTAGATCGTTAGAAAGAAAAGATCAGAACGAATGAGAAAAACATGGATAGAGAAACAAAAATGGACTCTTTCTCTTTTACGGATCAGGTATTTTTGTTTCTGGGGGACAAATTGGTTATATCATTGGTTATATCATATTCATGGAGCGGCGAATTTTTGGGCCGAGCTGGATTTGAACCAGCGTAGACATATCGCCAACGAATTTACAGTCCGTCCCCATTAACCGCTCGGGCATCGACCCAGGAAGAATTCCTTCTAGGCTTATTGATAATCCATGATCAACTTCCTTTCGTAGTACCCCCAGGGGAAGTCGAATCCCCGCTGCCTCCTTGAAAGAGAGATGTCCTGAACCACTAGACGATAGGGGCATATCCGCCCAACTGTCATCATACTATGATGATAGTATGAGTAGTTTTTTGGAATTGTCAATATAATCTAATGATATGACTAGATCTGAACACTCTTTTCTACTTTTATGTTATGATTCCATAGAATTTTGTTTTGGATTTGATGGTTCATGAATGAACCATCCCATACTATTTTATATAGCGAAAGGAGGTACAGGACTCCGTCAGTTCAGGCAGTGATTGGTCCGACAGAACAGAAAAGGGGGTAGAACCCCACTTAATTTCTTTTCTTCAATTTTAACTCATTAATTTTAACTTAACTCATTGCTTCGTTCATTGTTCAGATAAAATATGCCTATCACTATCTCACATTAAGTCAGAAAATTAAAAAACGATAGAAATTTTCCTTTTTTCTTTTTTATTTTTTTATAAGAATTCGGTTCAGGGTACGAATACCCTCATCACATGATTCAAGAAAATCTATCGAATCTATGTCGATGTCAGATTGGTACATGTATCAATCAAGTGAATCTTGTTTTGATGAGTCAGTAAAGGTAAACAAGCGGGGTCGGTCTTGAAACAATTCACTGCATTATTTTTATCAAAAAAAAAAATAAAAAATTTGCCCACTTTTTACTTTTGGGGGGTAAATCAAATTGATTGCTCCTAAATGAACTATGTATATATTATGTGCATATATGTATATATCATGTACATATATTATGCAGTAGACTCATAATGGAAAAAGGCTATAATTCATGAATCGAATAAAACAAGCCCTTTTAACTCAGTGGTAGAGTAACGCCATGGTAAGGCGTAAGTCATCGGTTCAAATCCGATAAGGGGCTTTTTCCACTAAACTAAAGTTTGAGTCTTTGTTTTTCGGTGGAGAATAGAGATTTCTTTTTATTTCTAAAAAGAAAAGGGTAACCACCATTATAATGACTTCTGATTATTACGAGTTATAGTTAAAAAGTGAAACATTATTCATTATTATTAGTATAAATAATAATGAATAATTGTAGTTATTAGAACTAGTCTACTCTGTACTGACAAAGTAGTCCTCTTCATGTCTAATTATTCAAATTTTTGTTTTTGGACAGGAATATTCTAGATGTCCAATCGCTATTATGAATCGCCAAACCAAAGTATTCTTACTTCTCCATTGTTTTTATCAAACCCAGCATCAAATTCTAAATCAAGAAAAAGTAAGTGGACCTAACCCATTGAATGACGACTATATCGGCTATTCTGATATTAAAATTCGATATAGATGAAATTGTACAAGCGGATTTTTTTATTTCCTTAGACCACGCAAGTCAGGAATTTGTCGATATTTCCGATTTAATGAATCTTCTTCTTACTGAATGCTCCATGGGAATAAATCGATATTCTTTTCCGCTACATATAAAAGTTTATTTCGAAAATATATTTTTCAATATCTTTCCTTGATTTCAGAATCAGATATTGTTTTGTTCTTCCGCCAATGCAATAGAGAACGAATGCGAGAAAGGGACTTTACTTTCATTTCCAGTCTACCATTATTTAAATATTTAATCTAGTTTAGGGGCAGGAAAAAACAGTGAATTTTCTTTTTTTTGTTTGTTTGACCCGTTAAAAGATATACTCTGTAACTGTAATATGAGTCATAGGA
>NW_027020903.1:27500-33123 GCF_036884655.1 Musa acuminata AAA Group
TCCCATTAAATAAGTGGAAGATTCATTAAATTGTGAAACGTTACCCTGCCATAAAGTGATGTGTTTCCAATGCCAATAAAAAGTAACCCACCCAATGGTATTTAACATCCAGAAAACTGCCAAATAAAATGCGTCCCAAGCAGAAATATCACAAGTACCGCCGCGTCCTGGGCCGTCGCAAGGAAAACTATAACCGAAATCCTTTTTATCTGGCATTAACTTGGAACCACGTGCATCTAAAGCACCTTTTACTAAAATCAGTGTAGTTGTATGCAAACCTAGAGCAATAGCATGATGAACCAAGAAGTCCCCAGGACCTATTGTTAAGAAGAGTGAATTACTATTCTCATTAACAGCATTCAACCAGCCCGGTAACCATATGCTTCGACCTGCATTGAATGCTGGGCCATTCGTTGAAGATAAGAGTACATCGAACCCATATGAAGTCTTACCATGAGCGGATTGTATCCATTGGGCAAATATAGGTTCAATCAAGATTTGTTTTTCCGGAGTACCAAAAGCGAGCATAACATCGTTATGAACATAAAGGCCCAAGGTATGGAACCCAAGAAACAGGCTGGCCCAACTTAAATGAGATATGATAGCTTCTTTGTGGTCTAACATTCTTGCCAATACATTATCCTCATTCTGTTCTGGATTGTAATCTCTAATGAAGAATATAGCTCCATGAGCAAAGGCTCCTGTCATGATAAACCCTGCGATGTATTGGTGATGAGTATATAACGCAGCTTGAGTAGTAAAGTCTTGTGCTATGAATGCATAAGCAGGTAAAGAGTACATGTGTTGAGCTACTAAGGAAGTAATAACCCCTAAAGAGGCTAGAGCAAGACCTAATTGAAAATGAAGCGAATTATTGATTGTGTCATAAAGACCCTTATGCCCACGCCCTAATCGACCCCCTGGAGGAATATGTGTTTCTAAAAGATCTTTGATACTGTGCCCAATCCCGAAGTTAGTTCTATACATATGACCAGCGATCAGGAAAATAAATGCAATAGCTAAATGATGATGAGCAATATCGGTCAGCCATAAACTTTGCGTTTGTGGATGAAATCCACCGAGAAGGGTTAGAATGGCAGTTCCTGTTCCTTGGGAAGTACCAAATAAATGGCTACTCGAATCAGGGTTTTGGGCATAAAGATTCCACTGACCCGTAAAAAGTGGTCCCAACCCTTGAGGATAGGGTAATACATCTAAAAAATTATTCCATCTGACGTACTGTCCCCTGGATCCTGGAATAGCGACATGAACTAAATGTCCTGTCCAAGCCAAAGAACTCACTCCGAAAAGTCCTGACAAATGATGATTTAGACGAGATTCGGCATTTTTGAACCACGAAACGCTTGGTTTCCATTTTGGTTGTAAGTGTAACCAACCCGCTATTAAGGATATAGCAGAAAGAAATAATAGAAAAAGAGCTCCAGTATAAAGATCTTCATTAGTGCGTAATCCGATTGTATACCACCACTGATAAACGCCGGAATAAGCGATATTCACTGGACCGGTAGCACCTCCTCGAGTAAAGGCTTCTACAGCTGGTTGACCAAAATGAGGATCCCAAATTGCATGAGCAATAGGTCTTACATGTAAAGGGTCTTGTATCCATGACTCAAAATTTCCTTGCCAAGCTACATGAAAGAGATTTCCGGACGTCCACAGAAAGATTATTGCTAATTGCCCAAAGTGAGAAGCAAAAATGTTCTGATAAAGACGTTCCTCAGTAATATCATCATGACTCTCGAAGTCATGTGCGGTAGCAATACCAAACCAAATACGACGAGTAGTGGGGTCCTGAGCTAAGCCTTGGCTAAACCTCGGAAATCTTAATGCCATAATGCCTTTCAAATCCTCCTAGCCATTATCCTACTGCAATAATTCTTGCTAAGAAGAATGCCCATGTTGTGGCAATTCCACCCAGAAGGTAATGGGTTACTCCTACAGCACGTCCTTGTACAATGCTCAAGGCTCTAGGCTGAGTAGCAGGAGCAACTTTTAATTTGTTATGAGCCCAAACGATGGATTCAATGAGTTCTTGCCAATAACCACGGCCACTGAATAGAAACATTAAACTGAAAGCCCAGACAAAATGAGCACCTAAGAAAAAGAGACCATATGCAGATAATGAAGAACCATAAGACTGAATTACCTGAGATGCCTGTGCCCATAAGAAATCTCGAAGCCACCCATTAATAGTAATGGAACTCTGCGCAAAGTTTCCTCCTGTAATATGAGTTACTACCCCTTGATCACTTATAGTACCCCAAACATCCGACTGCATTTTCCAACTGAAATGGAAAATAACTACGGAAATCGCATTGTACATCCAGAATAGACCTAAGAAGACATGATCCCAGGCAGATACTTGACATGTCCCCCCTCTTCCAGGTCCATCACAAGGAAAACGAAAACCAAGATTTGCTTTATCAGGTATCAAACGGGAACTGCGAGCAAATAGAACACCTTTCAGTAGTATCAATACAGTCACGTGGATCGTAAATGCATGAATATGATGGACTAAGAAGTCTGCGGTTCCTAATGGAATAGGTAACAAAGCTACTTTGCCGCCTACTGCTACCAACTCACCACCTCCCCAAGTTAAGCTGGTACTTGCTGTTGCACCAGGAGCTGTTATGCCGGGTGCTAAAGCATGGGTGTTTTGTACCCATTGAGCAAAGATGGGTTGTAATTGTATAGCGGTATCTGAAAACATATCTTGTGGACGCCCTAAAGCGCTCATGGTATCATTATGAATATACAAGCCAAAACTGTGAAAACCCAGAAATATACATGCCCAGTTAAGATGTGATATGATTGCATCGCGGTGTCTAAGGACACGATCTAATAGATCGTTGTATCGAGTAGTTGGATCGTAATCTCTTACCATAAAAATTGCTGCATGTGCAGCAGCACCAACTATGAGAAACCCACCGATCCACATGTGATGTGTGAACAACGAAAGTTGTGTACCATAGTCAATAGCTAGGTATGGATAGGGAGGCATGGAATACATATGGTGAGCTACAATAATGGTTAAAGAGCCTAACATAGCCAGGTTAAGAGATAATTGAGCATGCCACGACGTTGTTAGGATTTCATAGAGTCCTTTATGGCCCTGGCCTGTAAATGGACCTTTATGAGCCTCTAAAATGTCTTTAATGCTATGACCAATGCCCCAGTTGGTTCTATACATATGACCAGCGATCAGGAAAGAATTGCAATAGCTAAATGATGGTGTGCAATATCGGTCAGCCATAGACCACCTGTTATTGGGTCCAATCCTCCGCGAAAAGTAAGAAATTCCGCGTATTTTGACCAATTCAAGGTGAAAAAGGGGGTTGCTCCCTCGGCAAAACTGGGATAAAGTTGAGCCAAAAGGTCCCGATTCAAGATAAATTCATGAGGAAGCGGTATCTCTTTAGGATCAACTCCAGCGTCGAGAAATTGGTTAATCGGTAAAGATACATGGATTTGGTGTCCCGCCCAAGAAAGAGACCCAAGTCCTAGTAACCCCGCTAAGTGGTGATTTAACATAGATTCTACATCTTGGAACCAAGCCAATTTGGGGGCGGCTTTGTGATAATGGAACCAACCAGCAAAAAGCATTAACGATGCAAAGACCAATGCGCCAATGGCGGTACAATAGAGTTGTAATTCACTAGTTATTCCAGATGCTCGCCAAATCTGAAAAAACCCGGAGGTTATTTGTATTCCTCGGAAACCTCCACCCACATCACCATTCAATATTTCTTGACCTACTATTGGCCAAACTACCTGGGCACTGGGTGCAATGTGAGTAGGATCACTTAGCCATGCTTCATAATTGGAAAAACGAGCGCCATGGAAGTACATGCCACTCAGCCAAAGAAAGATAATGGAGAGTTGACCAAAATGAGCACTAAATACTTTTCGAGAGATCTCCTCCAAATCACTGGTATGACTATCGAAATCGTGAGCATCAGCATGTAGGTTCCAGATCCAAGTGGTAGTATCAGGGCCCTTAGCTATTGTTCTTGAGAAATGGCCGGGTCTGGCCCATTCCTCGAAAGACGTTTTTATGGGATCCCTATCTACAACAATTTTCACTTCTGGTTCCGGCGAACGAATAATCATTAAGTCCTCCTCTTTCCGGACAACACATACAAAGAGACCCGCCAACAGTTTTTAGTGAACCTCTGAAAGATAGCTATTTTATTTATGTTATGATTAGTACCTTTCTTTCCTATCTCCCATCCATCTATTTTATTTAGTTATTCACTAGAGCAATTATGATATTGAAGTCAATCCGAGGCAAGTGTTCGGATCTATTATGACATAACGATTAGGTGCCCAACGGACCCCTTTTCTCTTGGAAAGTCCTTTCCCAGCATGACGAAAAAACTATTTTTTTGTGCAAACTAGTGTACTTATATCTGAATGTATAAATACCTATATGAATCTACTTCCAATACCTATATGAATCTACTTCCATGGAATATCTTATTACTTTACTCTAAATTAAATCACAAGACCATTCATTAGAATTAATAAGATCCATTCCTATATCTTATCTGTATTTAGTCATTCGAAGGTACCTTTTATTAGCTTTATTAGTTTTATTCTATACTGTATTCGGATCATTTATCCCTACGAGATACCATACAATGATTTTAGAAGGAAGGGATATAATAAAATTCTTGATTGGATCTTTTCATGGGAACGATCTATTTTATTTGATTGATGGATCCAACAACTAATTTTAATGAATTAAAAAAGAGAGTGGTTTTATTCGAAACGCCTCGTGATCTTCAACCAATTATGTGCTTCAATATAATTACCTGGACTAAGCGCTATAGCTTGTTTCCAATACTCAGCAGCTTGATCGAACCAAGCCTCCGCAATTTCAGAATCACCCTGTAGAATGGCCTGTTCTCCCCGGTCGGAATAGGTGGTTCCTTCCCTTAGAACCGTACTTGAGAGTTTCCTACCTCATACGGCTCGGCAATCGATTCTTTTTACTTGCGCCCCATCTTAATCTACCCTATGCTAACTGAATTAGATTTGTCATAAATGTATCCCCTTTTTCCCATTTTTGTTGGGTTAGCCAGAAGAAGTTAATTACATAAGTTTAAAACTCTAATTTTTTGATCAATAACAAGTTTTGTCTTTTCTCCCACCTTCAGAAGAATGAAGCATAGATCGCCCCTATATCCTATAGATAGTGTTTATATAGTGTTAGAATTTTCTGAAAGGTAACTATCTCGGTTTCATATATGAAATTTATATAGATATAGAATCTTTGAAAAAGACTTTCCTCCATAAGATAAGAAAAAAGAACTTACTATCTTTGGGATCTGATGCTACACCGCTGCTCAATACTTTAGTGGATCGACTCTATTACATAAGTTGATTCCTAACTTTTATCCCGTATTATGGCATAAGTAAGCAAAGCAGTTCTTAACTCTATCGACCCAATAGTTTGTTAATTGATCTTTACGGTGCTTTCTCTATCAATTCAATCCTTTATCCATAGAGTATAGTATATAGGCTGTATCTATTTCTTCCTATTTTGGTTCTCGTGAAGTCTCTTTATTTGCTACAGCTGATAAAAATCGTTGCTTTAGAC
>NW_027020904.1:5000-10000 GCF_036884655.1 Musa acuminata AAA Group
AAGTTCGAAGTACCATTTGTACAAATAAGAATCCCCTTCTGATCTCTTCTTCATATAGATAGATATAGGATCTATGGGGCAATTACTTAGAAGTACATTTTGTGCAACAGCCCTTCCTATCTGATAGAAAAGGATCCCATGATCCTGAACCGATCTTACCTGGGATCGCAAATCCCAAGTTTGTCTATGAAGAGCTAATCTAATTGTATTAGTTTCTATAATTGATTTCTTCTGTGTAATACTAATTGATAGGGCCTCATTGATAAGTGCTACAAGATCTCGTACATTGGAACCCATGGTTATGGACCCCAATCCGTTAGTATGGAACATTTTCTTTTCCAAGTGAAATCCCCTAGTATATGAAAGAATGAAAAAGTGCTTTCGTTGTTGCGGAATAAGAAGCCTTCGTATCTTAATGCATGTATTTAATTTATTCGGAGCTATTAGAGCGGGATCCACTTTTTGGGGAATATGAGTCGAAGCAATAACAAGAATATTTCTAGTGGAACATCTTTCACAATCTCTGGAGAGATAGTTCTCTAATAGACCGAGGGATAAGTAATTCGACTCATTCATATACAGATCATGAATGTTTGGAATCCATATTATGCAAGGAGACATTGCTTTTGCTAATTCGAATTGAAAGGTGATATCAAATCGGTCTATTTTCGGCGTCATATACATAGTTAGCAGCTCCGTATCAAGGTCATCATCAATATCGTCACTATCATCAATATCGATATCGTCACTATCATCAATATCGATATCGTCACTATCACTATCATCAAAATCGATATCATCAATAAAATAATCTTTAGGCTTGTCATCCGGGAACTTGTTCGGAAATACCGTAATGAAAGGAACATAGGGGTTTGTCGCTAGGTATTTGACCAAATAGGATCGTCCAGTTCCTATAGAACCTATCACTAAAATACTCCTAGAAGGGGATAGGGCTAAGCGGAGCGAAAAGGGTTTTCCATGAGATGGGAAATGAAAACTATTAGCCCCACACGAGGTTTGTGAATAAGTAATTGTCTGATAATGAGCAAGGAATATCCGTCTTTCTGCTAAACAGGATCCATTGAACTCATAATTCATTATATACTTGTCAACTAAGTATCGTAAGTAAATTGATCCCGGTTGTTCAATCATTTGATAACCAGAGTCATTCTTTGATAAATGATCACTATGAGTCAGACTCAATAGAATTTGATCAATCCTTTTTTCTGTCGTTAAGGTGGAGAACTGAACCAAGAATTCTCTTTCTTCATCATCAATCGAATCACTGTTCGCGACCCAGGATTCTATTTTCTCATCAATCCAATCACCGTTCACCTTTTTTCTTTTTCTTATCAATGAATGGATCTCTTTACTTGTACGACTTAGATGTCTCGTATTTCTCGAAAAAGTGATTCGATTGATGGGATTTGGTATGATACTTATGAGATTGATGGGATTTGATATGATACTTATGAGATCGATGAGATTGATATTCAAATATTTCTTCCTAGAACGTATTGATTTGACCCCACAAGCGACCAATAGCATGTTGCCACCAAAAGCAAAACCCCGTATTTCTTCCAGAGAATCTCCTAATTGTTTCAGAACAACTAGAAAGAGATTCTTTAACCAGAAAGAATTCAGTTCAGATGTAGGATACCCATCCAAAAGTTTTCGCAACTCAATCATGTATGATGGAATCATCAAAGATTTGATCTTTTCTAACTCTGTCTGTAACTCACTAGAGGCTTGGGAAACAAAGAGAAGATGTATACGAACGAGATATCCAGCAACAAGAAGAAGGGAAAAGATTGAATAGAGGAACTCCAACTCCCGAGCATTTGTTGATCTCAGATGTGTCCATATCAATGGAACGGGTGACTCATTATTTCGATGAATCATTTCTTCGGACAGAAGAAGATTCTGTAAACACTCCCTCGAAATCTCACTTATCAGACTCAAAATCTCACTTATCAGAGTCCATTGTGGAAGAATCTTCTGAGGAATTGGCCATGATATATCTGATCCATGCATAATATCATGAAAAATGGATACAAATTTGTGACTGCTACTTAGTATCGACAATGGGTCTGAAAAAGTATCTAAAAGGGTGAAATTTAGATATTTGCACTCTGTCAAAGTAAGGAACCATGGCATATATGTTTGGAACGGATTCCATTTTGTTTGGAACAGATTCCATTTTGAGAGATTTGAAAAAGCACTATCTCGTTGAAAGGTTCTATACATCTGCCGTTTCTCAACGCATTTCTTTAGAGAAAGACTCCGTTTTTTTTTCCTCTTTCCGGATGGTAAATATTTCTCAGAACATGGAGTGTGAATCAAACCCATGTTTGAATTGAAACTGAGATACCGATGCAAGTTCTTCCCTTCTGAATCAGATAGATTCATATCTGAAAGAGGCTGACAATAAGTTCTTCCAAAATTGACTCTTTGTTTCTCTGTTAGAGGTGTTGCAGAAATGTCTGCGATCGAGTAAATAGCTCTACGAACGAATGGCTCGGATCGAATTGGAAAACGGAAAGATTTGTACAAGTTATACGTTTTGTCACCACTTTGTGGAAAATCTTTAGGTATGAATATGTTAGATACCTGTGACTCGATTGGTGAAATAGTCTCTCTCTCCAAAAAAATATGTTTTTTTTTACCGACGCACGAAGAAAATATTTTGTTGCGAATGAACAAGGTAGTGAGGAATTGTCCATATGTAAGATCATAATTATTGATACGGGTCTTTTCCACATAAAAAGGGAATCTTTTGTTACAATAGAACCAGAAGTGATTTGGATCATTCAAGAATCGAAGTCGATTTGCTTTATAAAAAGAAGATATCAATGAACTTCTATGAAATGGTTTCACGGGATTCAGCCAATTGTCTCGATCATGGAATATCATTGAGAAATAGGAATCCGTGTTATCAAAGGATTTCCTGCGATTATTTCTAGTATAGAATGAGTCAATCATCCACTCTGGTATCTTTTTGAACAAAAATGGTAATGTTGTTCCTCCATTGATAAAGAATTCCGGTCTTTGGGAAGTATCATGATCATCCAATAAGAAGGGTTTCAATTTATTCAAATGAACGATTTGAACACCTATTGATTCTAACAACTGATTGCGGAGTTGATCATTCGGACCTTTCAATTCACGGATGTGGATCTCGGACCTATGAATGGGGATATTCCCGATACTCACAAAGAAAAGGGGAAGTGACTTGGACAAAAAGGGAAGTGACTTGGACAAAAAGGGAAGTGACTTGGACAAAAAGAAACGAAGTGACTTAGACAAATTTTGTTTGTCGATAGCCTCGGACCAATCAATCGAATATTGATTAATACGTAACCGATCGAACACTACTTGAAAACGGTTCTTCTGTTCAGAAACGAAATGTTCCAAATGTTCCTGGAAATTCTTGCTCTCATTGGACCATTTGTATCTATATACATCAGGATCCCGATTCATGGATCTCTCGGTTCGAGAAAAAAGAGGATCAAACCATTTCTTCTGACTCTTTTTCAAATTCGATAAATGTTGGTTGATCGTATATTTCATTATAGTTATATGATTCAGAGTATCATTTCCTATTTGATCCCTTTGAATTCCATATTCGAAGTTGCGATCGGATCTATTCATTAAAAAGAATCGATTAGATACATTTCTTATGTACCCATAGGTGCTATATTGGATTTGAATCAGATTTCGGATCAATCTATATTGATTGACTGCCTCCATTATGTTGTTGCTAGCAAATACCGCTGTTTTTAGTTTTGGATCTTCCAAATCATTCCCGCAGTAGATCCGGACCGATTTTTTTCTGATCCTTCGATAAAAAGATTCATTCTCTTCATAAAAAAGAGGAGGTAGAACCAATAAAGATTTCTTTTTCGATTCATCTCTGGAGTTGAATACCTCATTCAAGAATTTTTTTTGATCCAACCCGTAGGAATCAATAGAAAAGGCAAATCCCCTATGATACACCAGATCCGGCTCGGTTATTGATAGAGTGAATAGATCTGCCATTTCTTGAAATCTCTCTTCTGATTCAAAATCGTGGTGTAACGTGTATCCCCTTTTGTTCCGGTCATGGAATAGATGAAATAAATCAAAAAATGGATTTTTGTTCAAGAATGAAATCTTATTGGAACTGTCCATATCCGGTTCATCCTTCGGAACCATATCACATCCCGGATCTGATGAAATAGGATGAATTGAGACGGTATTTTGTAAATACATAATTATCTTGAATATATCAACCATTTCTTTATTTTCCAATCGCCTGGAAGGGACAAAAGAAACATCTTGTTTTTTCTTCAAAAATTTCTGATCTCTAGTGGACCTCTCAATAGGATTCGAACCCAGATGAAGTTCTGACCATCTGTCAGAGAAAAAAGAACGAATTGATCTTGTAGGATTCCCAAGAAATTCTTCGATTTCTTCCGGAAGCAGATGATTATTCATCTGCTTCTCACGTTCCGTGAATAGCCGGGACATTGAGGAAGATCCAAAAAGGCATTTCGGGAATCGATCTGATTCTATCTCTGTTCGTTCCGTTTGAAGAAAGGAAGGATCCCAAAGAATCGATCTTTCTTTTAGTTGCTGAATGTCTGTTTGATCGATCAATGTGGGATATTCTGAATCCTCATTTCTAATGGAATCGAAATGATCTATGGATTGATCAGAAGATCCTTTCAATTGGCTAGAATCCCTTACTTGAACGAAAATAGATCTTGTGGAATCATATTGAATATTTGACAATACATTCCGTACCTTGCTAAAAAACCGATCCTTGTTTACCAACCACACATTGTCTAACCAAATCAAATTCTCTCTCGATACGTTCCTCAAAAAATCCGATTCGTGCTGATTCTTCCCCCAACTAACGAAGAGATCTTGGCGGAATTGCCACATATGAAATTGAACACAATTTTGCAAAGAAATACCCCACTTGTTTCTCGAGAAGAGATGGGAAACATGCTCAATAT
>NW_027020904.1:17500-29666 GCF_036884655.1 Musa acuminata AAA Group
GGGTATTTTGTATTCTATTATGTATATAGAATACAATAGTAATAAAAATATATACCCCGAAAAGGAAACAGGGAGTCCAATCAATAGATCTTTTTATTCTCTTTTTCTATCGAATTGGTTTATCTTCGTTGTTTATCTTCGTTATAATTACAAGAGGATAACAAACCCTTTATTTTTGCAACCCGATCGCTCTTTTGACTTTGGAATTTATTCTCTTTATCAGTATACTGTTTCTTCTACACATCCGTTTCTAATCCATAATAAAGAATAGTTAGGATTTATTAAAAAAAAAGGAAAAAGAATCAATGGTCCACCCACAGGAGAACTCACCCTTTCCCGTATAAGGCACTAATCTATTTTTAACGTCTAATTAGATCGGGTAATCGTTCAATTCAAATTAAGAACATAAGCTCGTTGCTTTTTGTTTTACCAAAATTGGAACCATAGGCTCTATCCATTTATTCACTAGACCCAACTGTAAATGTGAATTTGTTTTGTCCCCTTCCCTTCCAAAAATTTTTTATTTTTGTAGCGATCCAGTAAGGATAAACTAAAAGTTCCACTTTCATTTGAATTTGTAATTTTTTAATAAAATATTTAATAAAATAAGAAATTTTTTTTATTACGACATGCTACTTTTTCCATTCATTACCCTTGAGGATCAGTCGTGGTCTTATAGACTCTACCAATAGTCTGGACGAATTTGTTGCTTCATCAAAATGTGTAAAAGATCATAGTCGCACTTAAAAGCCGAGTACTCTACCGTTGAGTTAGCAACCCGAATAAAATAAAATAAATAGGATATGTAGATACGATAAAAATGAAAAATCCATTAAATTGCACTGCACGACCCCATCAAAACATTGAACTAATAATAAATAAAAAAATATTTTATGTTTTATGATCGATTATACAAAATAAATAGAAAATGTACAGATCATATTTAAAAACACCAGATTCCTAAAAGAGATGCTAAAATTGTGACAGACCTACCAGTTTTTTATCAATTTTTTATTTTTGTTAAGTTAAATTCCAAAATACGTCTTATATGACAGTAAACCCAACAATGCAAAACCCATTATTTGAGTAAAAGTGAAGTTAAAACCCAATATGGGGTCTGGATAAAGAGATTTATTTATCTATGATCAATTAATTTATCTATGATCAATTATATTTGTTCGATACACCATTGTCAATATGAATGCAATGTTGAGAAAACAAATAACAAATAAAGTAAATAAAATAAGGATTTGTATTGGGTTGGCACAACATAAATAAGAAATTTTGATGGAAAAAAATAAGGAAAAGATAAAGAAAAAATCTCGGGTTTACTCAATCAATAGAGGTACAATAAGCAAGATTAATCCCTTGTTTGTTGGTGGATTCCTATAACAAGAAAAAAGTAAATTTAAGTATGAATAGAGCAAGAAAAGGGAAAATTTTAGGTAAAAAATTGTAAGTAAAAAATTATACAAAGATAGATTTTATATTAATCATCTCCCCCCTTTTTTATTAATTTTGTTGTTTTTTCTTTTAATTAACTCGAGGTTTTTTCTTTAAAAAATTCTGCCTTACTTAAAATATCATAAACAGTTCCTGTAGGTTGAGCGCCCTTTTCAAGGAAATATAGAATAGCGGGAACGTTTAAATAAGTTTGATTCTTTATCGGATCATAAAAACCCACTTTTCGAAAATCTCTTCCTTCTCTTCGGGATCGAACATCAATTGCAACGATTCGATAGATGGCTCATTGGGATAGATGTACATAAACAATCCCCCCCCAGAAACGTATAGGAGGTTTTTCTCCTCATACGGCTCGAGCTCGAGAAAAAATTATTTTTATTTCGGTATATCTTTCTGTATATAATATCAAATAGTAAACACAAAATAATGACTCAAATCATAGTCTAATTCATTATTATTATTTTGTTCTTCCTAAAAAAAAAAAAAAAAATAAATTTCATTCGTACTCATAACTCAAGTTGGGTAATTCTGACAGAATTCGAAGGGAAATCCTTAGACATTTCTTGAGCCGTCTCTAACCTCTTTTGTTTGTCTCATCTCGAATCTATTTTTATTCCTAATTCTGATCCAATTTTTGAGACAATTGAAAATAGTGTTTCCTTGTTTCGGAATCCTTTATCTTTGCTTTGTAAAATCATTGGGTTTAGACATTACTTCGGTGATCCTTACTCCTTTCAAAAGGGCAGCAACATACCTTTTGTTTTTTTTATTTCTTTCTATAGAAATAGAATACCCATAGAAATAGAATACGAAGAATTGATTCCTCTGTGATACACTTTTTTTTGATCGAAATAGTTTTATCAATTCCGATTATTTTATATTTTAAGGATATACTTACAAAGCTGGTCTAACTTATTGATTGATTGGCACTAACCCTAGATTCTTCCCCTTGATAAATGAATCAATCCTTTCCGCTCGAGCTCCATCATGTACTATCAACCTAAGAAAAATTAGATTCCTAATGGAACAGAACAAACTATGTCGAGCCAAGAGCATCTTCATTTGTATAGAAAATGGTGGATGTAAAAATCCACAGCGGATCATGTCCTTCAAGTCGCACGTTGCTTTCTACCACATCGTTTCAAACGAAGTTTTACCATAACATTCCTCTAATTTAGAATTCAATTTAATTTCAAACCGCAATGGAATTGATTTAATATGTAATCATGAATAGTCATTGGCTCGATGGGAACAACGGGAACTATATAATAGTCTATACTTTATACCTATGGATAGATAAGTATTCTATGGATAGATAAGTATTGTATTTATCCGGAGAAAGCTCAGCAAGGATCCAATTTCTTTAACTCGATATTCTATCATATGAATGAAACGTATTTCTAAGAAAGATGTTTGCTTAAGACTTATTTACTTTACATCTCCAACAGATTGTTCGGGACGATCAATCATGAAATGCAGAATCTATTTTTCTAGAACAAAAAAACTATAAACCTCAAATCCTTTAATTTAATATATTTCCAATCCCGGAAAAAAATAAATTATTAGTCAAATAAACTGTTCCAATGACCAAAAAACAAAAAGGTCGTAAGTTTCTAGATACTATTGATTTATCATATTTCTTCGAGTACCAACCAAGAGTTCATAAAAAAATGTTTTAAAAATCTCCGACTTCAACATCATGACTGGAACTATGTTTTCTAGTCATGACTAAACTGGATCTCTAATTCAATCACCAAGTCGACGCAATCACAATGAGTAGCTAAAAATTTTTAGCAGATATTTCATTCCCTAAGGAGACATAAATTTTACCATGTTCAATTGAATTATCAATTGGTTTTCTTTTAACCAAAGAAGTAAATTGATAATCTAGTTTATCTATTTTCATGAGTATGAAATAGAAAAGGTCTCATGTACGGCAACATTAAGATCCTTATTCTTTCTTTCATCTGAAAGAAAGAATCTGAATATTGTTACTGGGGGTAATCATGGATATTTTTAAAATCAAAGATCCCCTTCCACAAATTCTTTTCACTTAAGTGAAAGGCCATTGTTATTGAAATACAACAACATTGTTATTGAAATACAACAACATTGTTATTGAAATACAACAATATAATAACAATACACAATATATATCATACATATAGGCATAGCGTAGGCCTTGTTTATTTTAGTTTATATAGATTTTGTTTTACTTCAGGTTCAACAATTTTTCCATCAATTCCATAAAATCAAGTTAAAATATATGGAATATCAAAATTTCCCCCCAATCGCTACGTTACATTGATTTACAATTATTTTCATTTGAGGCATCTAAGATATAAGATAGAAAGAAATGGAATTCAGACAATTTTTATCCTATTTTTTCCCACGCCACAGCACAGCTTTAGAAGTTTTAAAACCAGTGATGAAATTAGTACGACAAACTCCCTACTCTTTAGTCTTCACATAGAATGTGAAATTGGGATACCCTATTTTTGACTTTAGGCTTTGTGTGGAAGGGAATAGAGATGCTTTTGTTTCACGCTTCAATTCGGAATGCATCATGTGAGAATTATAATTCATATTTAGAATTCATATTTCATGAATATGGGACATAATGAATATAACAATAGTACGAGCATATTATGAATGTGAATGATAGACCCCAAATTTCTCTTTTTTTTATTCAAAAAAACTTCCACCTGTATTTGACACTTTATTATGCTTGTGATAAATCAAATGGATTCTAAGAATCCATTCTAAGAATTCATTCTAAGAATTCAGAACAAAAGACATTCTAAGAATTCAGAACAAAAGAAAAGGTTGTTCTCTTTAAGATTTTTCCGTTTTATGTGGGATACAATGTGATCCCATCTTTTGTTTCTGATGGAAACGATCTGGGACGGAAGGATTCGAACCTCCGAATAACGGGACCAAAACCCGCTGCCTTACCGCTTGGCCACGCCCCATTTTTCCTGTTTGGCACTAGTCAAGACTATTATTAGAATTAGTTATTCGTCAATCCCCCCCCCCAAAAAAATACATAATACATAATAAAAACATATGGGGTATTTTGTTTGTTGCTAGGATTCAACACATGTAGATTAGATATAGAATCAAAAAAGTTAATTGATCATTACATAGAATTCAATTAAGATAATGTATGAAAGTAGAATTCCTTGTATTCTCATTTGAGAATGGAAGGAAGGATTTTTGATTTGGGAGAGTTCAAAAAAAAAGAAGGATTTTTTGACTTGCCTTTTTCATTTTTCCCTTATAAAAATAACTCAATCAAAATAAAATTATCTAATCTACAAGAACGAAATGTTTGTTATGTTTAATATCTTTAGCTTAATCTGTATCTGTCTTAATTCTGTCCTTTATTCGAATAGTTTTTTCTTTGCCAAATTGCCTGAAGCTTATGCCGTTTTCAATCCAATCGTAGATGTGATGCCTGTCATACCTGTTCTCTTTTTTCTCTTAGCCTTTGTTTGGCAAGCTGCTGTAAGTTTTCGATAAAATCCTTAATACTTTGCCAAATCCATTCATGATTTATTCGACAAAAAAAATTATAAAAATGGATAAGATCGGCTAAGTCTTACATTAGAATTATAAACCCTCGATTAAAAAATGGAAATTCTTGTATATTGAGTAACCGCGGAGATGAATTTTGATCAGTTTATTTACTCGTTCTGACCTTTCAGTGAGTAAGGAGTTTATTAGGTCTAGGTCCCCTACAATACCTAATTGTCGATATGACAAGAAAATTTTTGTGAGGAAGGAATAAAAATCTTATTACAAAGAAATTCGTAAAAGTGACTTTCTTTTTCTTTTCAAATCAAAAAACTCCATTTTGGGGGGTATGATGTCAAATCAAACAAAATAGTATATGTGGTAAAAAGAAAAAATAGGTAATCTATTCCCTTTTTCTAAAATGATCTTATCTTGGAGATTGTGTAATGCTTACTCTCAAACTCTTTGTTTACACAGTAGTGATATTCTTTGTTTCTCTCTTCATCTTCGGATTCTTATCTAATGATCCGGGACGTAATCCTGGACGTGAGGAATAAAAAAAAATTGAGTTTTCTTTGTTTTTCTAATTTTTTCTTATTATTTTATCTATTCCATATATTCACTTTACCTATAAAAAAATAAAGGAATCGAAATTCCTTCGAAATCGAAAGTATCAAGTAATCAGAGCGGGCGGAGAGAGAGGGATTCGAACCCTCGGTACGAATAACTCGTACAACGGATTAGCAATCCGCCGCTTTAGTCCACTCAGCCATCTCTCCCAATTTAAATAAAATTGAAATTTCAATAAAATTTCAAATGAAATTGAAATTAACTATTTCAATTTAAATTGAAATTAAATAAAAAAAGAAAAGAAAATAATAAAAAAGAAAAAATTTTTAATTTTTAAGATATTAATTATTAAGTTTAAGAAAGACATTAATATAATATTTTTTATTAAGAAAGATATTAAACATTATAATTTAAGAAAGATATTAAACATTATAATTATAACATTATCATTAGAAATATGAAACATTCTATTAAAATTTCTAATTATAGAATAGATTTCATTACAGATGAAATAAAAAAAAAATAAAAAGTGAATAATTAAAAATTAAAATTATTAATAAATTCTAATCTAAATTTAAAGGTTAAAGGAATTGAAATTTTATTTTCAATTAAAGTAAAGAAAAAACAAATTAAAGGTTTTTTTTATGTAATAAAAAATTTCTTAAATATTATAATATTAAATATTATAATATTATATTATAAGTAATTTTATAAGTAATTGTATATTATAAGTAATTATATAATTAAGTAATTAATAATATTATATTATAATAATATTATATTATAAGTAATTATATAATTAAGTAATTATATAATTATAATTATATAATTATATTTATATTAAGTTAAGTTAATTTTAATAATTTAAGTAATGTAATTATATAAGTAATTATATAATTATATTTATATTTAAGTTAATTTACATTTACGTAATTTAATTTAAGTTTCATTTAAGTAAGTTAAGAGTAAGTCAAGAACGAATTTGATCAAGAATTCCATTTAGATAAGATTCGAAACAGGTATCTCCAATAGAAAGAAAACCTTACTTCTTTAATTTTGTACGAAAGGTTTATTCTCCCGGCCTGGTCCTAGTTAAGTACTGGCCGGGCCAGTACCTCTTTTTTTGTCCAGCTTCAATGACCCCTTCAGACAGACTGAGAATGCCAGCAATCCAGCAAAGGAAAAGTATAAGTATAACTTTATACTGTTTTTTAAATTTATATATGTTATTTAGAAAAGCTTTGTGCTCTTCGCCTTTTAAGTCCCTGGCTGGCGGGACTAAATATGTGTCAACGTTATAATTTTAATGCTATCTTGATTGCGTCTCACTCCCTTGTTCGACAAATAGTCCATTCATATACAATAATGTATATGTAGCGGGTATAGTTTAGTGGTAAAAGTGTGATTCGTTCTATTAACAACTTAAAAAGTTAAGGGGTCTCTCGGTTTTTTGCATACTCCGATCAAAAACTTTATTTCTTAAAAGGGTTTAATCCTTTACCTCTCAATAGCATATTTGAGGAAGAACATACATTCTCACGATTTGTATCCAAAGTCCAATTAGAAATTCTATTTTCGAAATTGAATAAGAAAATTGGATTATGTATATGGAGTCGTGAAACATAATTTTTTTTGAATTGGATCAATTCTTCCAATCGAATGAGTATGAATAAAGGATCTATGGATGAAGATACAAAAGTTTATTTCCAATCGTAACTAGATCTTAAATTTTGGTGTTGTAAAAGGGAAATTGAAGCCAAACAAGCTAGAAAAGGGTGGTTTTGGTTTACTAGAACCATCAGCATATTGTTTCAGCTCGGTGGAAACCAAATTCTTTTCCTCGGGATCCTGCGAGTGGAAATAGGGAACGAAGTAACTAGACTAGACGGATTTGGTATAATCCCTCTCCTCTAGAGGGATCATCTAGTAAGCGAGTAGTTTGGGATACATTCAGACAGAAAGGCTGACATAGATGTTATGGATCTAATTTTCTCTAGGAATACATCAATCTTCCATAAAGGAGCCGAATGAAATCAAAATTTCACGTTCGGTTTTGAATTAGAGACGTTAAAAGTGATCAAGCAACGTCGACTATAACCCCTAGCCTTCCAAGCTAACGATGCGGGTTCGATTCCCGCTACCCGCTCCATATTTCTTATTATGTATTATACATCTTATTATGTTATGTATTATACATCTTATTATGTATTATACATACATGCACCATCAATTTAGATATGCATTCTTTTTTATTCCCTAAAATATTTTCCGTGTAATTTGATTTTTTATCCGAACAAAAGAAAGTAAGAATACAAAAAAATAAAATAGGAATGAAAAGCGTCCATTGTCTAATGGATAGGACAGAGGTCTTCTAAACCTTTGGTATAGGTTCAAATCCTATTGGACGCAATTTATTTCCATCTATTTTTAAAATGGCTATACTTTTTAAAAATGGCTATACTAAGAAACCCTTTTTGAATCATTCGAATCAGAACTATTTCTCAATGATTACTCTTGTACTAAGAATAGAATATACCAAGAATAGAATAAAAGTAAGAAATTTATGTTTGTTCCTGAAGTAAAAACAGTTCGATCTGTTCTTGAATAGCTTCCTTCAAAAGAAATTCTACTTCCTCGGTGAATGTCTTGGTAGAAGATATAATTTCTTGAAATTTAGGTTTATTGTTTTTTAAGTAGCTACGTAACTGACTGAGAAATTTCTTTACCTGTCCAATTTCTAGCGGATCAAGATATCCATTCGCTCCGGTATAAATAGTAGCTATCTGTTCTTCCACTGCGAGAGGGTCTGATTGGGATTGTTTAAGCAACTCGCGTAATCGTTGACCTCTTGCCAATTGATTCTGAGTAGCTTTATCGAGATCAGAAGCGAATTGTGCAAAGGCTTCTAACTCTGTGAATTGCGCTAGTTCCAATTTTGATTTGCCGGCTACTTGTTTCATGGCTTTAATTTGAGCTGCGGATCCTACTCTGGAAACGGAAATACCCACATTAATAGCAGGTCGGATTCCAGCATTGAATAGATCGGCAGATAAGAATATTTGTCCATCTGTAATGGAAATTACATTAGTAGGAATATAAGCTGAAACGTCTCCAGATTGAGTCTCAACTATCGGTAAAGCGGTCATACTTCCTTCACCTAAACTAGAATTTGATTTAGCGGCTCTTTCCAAAAGTCGTGAATGCAAATAAAAAACATCTCCTGGATAAGCTTCACGACCGGGAGGTCTTCTTAATAGAAGAGACATTTGGCGATAAGCTTGTGCCTGTTTGGAGAGATCATCATAAATTATTAAAGTATGTTGTCCACGATACATAAAAAACTCAGCCAGAGCCGCTCCCGTATAAGGAGCGAGGTATTGTAATGTAGCAGGTGAATCCGCCGTTTCGGCTACCACAATAGTATATTCCATCGCCCCCTTTTCCCGGAAAGTAGTCACTACCTGAGCCACAGAAGATGCTTTTTGACCAATAGCTACATAAACACATATTACATTTTGACCTTTTTGATTGAGAATCGTATCTGTGGCTACGGCTGTTTTGCCGGTCTGTCTGTCCCCAATAATTAATTCTCGCTGACCGCGTCCTATAGGGATCATCGAATCAATGGCAATAAGCCCCGTTTGAAGAGGCTCATATACAGAACGTCTAGAAATAATACCTGGGGCAGGAGATTCAATTAACCGAGATTCAGAAGCTGAAATTTCACCTCTCCCATCAATAGGTTTAGCCAGAGCATTTATAACACGACCCAAATAACCCTCACTCACAGGTATCTGAGCAATTCGTCCTGTTGCTTTTACGGAACTTCCCTCTTGTATCATCAAACCATCACCCATTAATACAACGCCAACATTATTTGATTCCAAATTCAGAGCAATGCCTATTGTACCCTCTTGAAACTCTACTAATTCACCTGCCATTACTTCATCAAGACCATGAACACGAGCAATTCCGTCGCCTACTTGAAGTACGGTACCGGTATTCACAATCTTTATTTCTCTACTATATTGTTCAATACGCTCACGAATAATATTACTAATTTCGTCGGCTCGAAGGGTTACCATTAGTGTTTCTTTATTCTTTTTAGGAAGGAAAAGATAAAAATAATGCCTAAACTATAACTAAAAAAAGAAGGGCTAATCAGTTATTTCTTGCATGGCCCCGAGAATGCCAATATTAGCACGGATCGTACGGAAATGTAACTCGCTATTCAAGCAACTATTCAGAGTTCCTAGAGCTCCTTGTAAGGCTTGTTGGAAAACTCGTTGTCGGACCTGATTAATCGCTCTTTGTTGTTCAAACTGAAGGGTTTCATTTTTGTAATTTTCTAATTGTTCCAAACTATTACTAGTGGCATTAATCAAATTTTGTTTTTCTCGTTCTATTTCAGAGTATCCATTCATTCGATACTCATCTGCTTCCATTTCCACTTTACGTAAGCGAGCCCGGGCTCTTTCGAGCTGCTCAATGGCCCCTTTACGTAATTCTTCCGAATTTCGAATAGTATTCAAAATCCTCTGTTTTCGATTATCTAATAAATCATTTAATGAAAGTAGATTATCTTATCATTAATTTCAAAACTTCCATGATCTCTTCCCGAACCAAACATGAATCTTTCGATTCATTTGGCTCTCACGCTCAATTATTTATTTTATTTATGGTGTGGGTATTCCCATATCTTTTTTAATGTTTTATTTATGGTGTGGGTATTCCCATATCTTTTTTAATGTAATGAGCCTACCCTCTCTTTTCTGTTTGTATTCAAAGATGTCAAAACTGATACAAGACCAGAATATCAGGAGGACTCTTCCGACTAGACCAGACAAAAATCTAGAATTGTCAGCAAAGTTGTTTCTTTATTTGTATTTTATTTATATTTGTTTTGTATTTTATTTATCATTTTCATTTTTAGAATTCTATTTCATTTTTCATTTTAAAAAAATGAAAATAATAATTATTATATTTTTTATTTGTTTCTTCAAGTCCAAAAATTCCTCTTTTTTTATACATAGGTCGTCATTTCGGCATTAGATAAAAAAAGCAAAGTGCTCATTTTTCTAGTAAATGGTTCAAATTCTTTTATCGATATGAGTGTTCTATATCAAATCAAATAAATTACCAACTATTTTTTTTTTAACCATTTCGTTACTAACGTAGTGGTAGAAGTGGTAGAAAGAGTACCATGTTTTACCTGGACTTTAAACAATTTAGCTTTAACCATGTTAATGGTCTCACATTATTGGTTGATAGAGAATCAAAGTGGATTTACCAATAAGTCACGAAATGCTATGGTTCTTACATATGATTTCTTAATTTATTCAGAAGTAATTCGTCGAGATCGTGCACCTTTTTCCTATTTCTCCTATAAATACCATAAATAAAGTGCAGCTGGATGGATCCAACCTATTCTTGAAATACACAACTCGCACACACTCCCTTTCCAAAATAAATCAATACACCAAGCACTACACTTAGATTTATTGGATTTGTTGCTAAAATATCGGTATTAAACCCGAAACTCCCGGCGGATGGCCAGTGACCCAAGGAAACGAAAGAATCGATTACATTTTTCATATGCTCCCCTCTCTTATGGATAGGACTAACAAAGAACAGAGTTCTTTTTGTATCACTTCACTCGCCTTTTTTTGATCGATTTCTTTTTATTAATTTCATTTCCACTTTATTTAATGGCAATAGATTAAATCATTTGTTTGAAATTTATTATTTTTTAAGTTTTCAAGAAGTTTCCAATAAGATACTTTACTTAGGTCTTAGATCTCATATCAATTGATAACTATTTCGTTTGTTGAAACGCTTCGAACAATGAAAGTAAAAAAGTTTTCTATTGTACTAAGCTAAGGACAGAAAGGAAGAAAGCAAGCGAATCTGGTAATTCCTCATCCTCAAATCAGCCCTTCCTGGCGTATTGTCTCAACAAATAAGTAATTTATAAGTAAAGTGTAAATATAATTCGAAGAAGCAAAGGGCAATTCCAAGTTAAAGTTAATAAAATAAGAAAAAAGTATGTAAGGTACTTTTTTCTATTTATTTCTAGGATTAAACAAAAGGATTCGCAAATAAAAGCGCTAACGCCACGACCAGTCCGTAAATTGTTAAAGCTTCCATAAAAGCTAGACTAAGCAATAAAGTACCTCGTATTTTACCCTCTGCTTCTGGTTGTCTCGCAATACCTTCTACAGCTTGGCCTGCAGCAGTACCTTGACCAACTCCAGGTCCAATAGAAGCAAGCCCCACGGCCAATCCAGCAGCAATAACGGAAGCGGCAGAAATCAGTGGATTCATGGTAAGTTCCTCGCACAAAAAAAAAGAAATGGTTAATGATACAATCAACCAATGAATTATTACTCATTTTATCATTAAGATCCAGCGGTCCGAAGTAACTAAAAACTCCGAATTGAAATGATAATATTACTAAATTACTGAACTGAATCGTCACAACTATCTCGTTTTTACCATAATGGAGTTTTTGTAAATCCATATGCATACAGTTCTAACTATTGTATTTCTTTGTTTCGAACCACTCTTTCATTTAATTCTTCGTTCTTTACTACACCATTCTTGAGTTCATCTCTTT
>NW_027020905.1:0-22554 GCF_036884655.1 Musa acuminata AAA Group
AAGCACTGGCTCCACTGTTGTTGCTTGATAAGTCAGAAAGAAGTGAGGTTTCAACAAGGAGTGAGGTGACTTCCGAAGAATACTACGTTGAGTTAGATTACTTTCGAGAATATTTGTAGTAACAATAGATTAAATGAATAGTAGTAACAATAGATTCGATGATGTATTGGAAAGAGCGCAAGAACAAGCACCCAACTGGTAGAGAACAAGCTTTAGGCAAGAAATCAAGTACTCCATTGTATAGGGCAAGTATAGTATCTGGGTTCGTTTTTCACCCTTCTAGTTAGTTGTATAGGCAAAGCAGTTTTATGTTACTTTCTTCAATAAGTCAGTAAGAAGTGAGCTTCGGGGTGCTGACTCAACAATCAAGGGAACTCTCAAGCGCTTTCGAACAAGCAAGGGTGCAAACAATCCGTCGTGCGATAGATTCTACGTGTTTCAGTTTGTTTACCATTGGATTCTACGTGTTTCAGTTTGTTTACCACTCTCTCTCCATATGATGTGCACCGGCAACAGTGAATAATTTTCTCAGATATCTCTAATTACCTCTTATATACTCAATCAACGAGCTGGCGAACTCCAATGAATTCTCTTATGCTGCCGGAATTATTAATCTATTTTTGCGAGCGCGGAAGATCTTCTTAGTATATTAGGATTGCTTGTTCTCTATAAAGCACCTACCCGCTCTAATAAGTGTGTATTAGAGACTCGAACTTCGATTCAACTCGCTCTAGGATTGATACTTTGACACTGATCTGATTCACTTACCTAGAGACAAGAGAGTCAACCTTATATACTGGAGTGTGAGTTTGATAGTAAGACTTAAGCCGGCGGGGTAAAAGAGAGGAGTCTCGCTTGTCAGGGCAAGCAGTAAGCCTTAGTTCTTAGTTGGATTCTTTCTAGTATGCTTTAGTTAGCCTTGTTAGCAGTGACTCGAGCCTTATTAGCTGTGTTTTCACTCTCATCGGGTGGAGTAGTAGACGACATATACGAGGACAGGACTTGGCGGACGAACAAAGGAATTGCGGAATCATGACTTAAGCACTCCGGTGGGCATTCTCACTGTATTGCCAGGTCCAGCTCTAGTCCAGGCCCAGACTCCGTTTCAAGATCATAAGCCGAATAAAGAGATGGATCTGAAGAAGGATCATATGAAGCTGCAAGCGCTAATAGAAAAGGGAATTAATGATTTGTTGACAGTGGGGGTAAGAGAAAGTGTAAGTAAGGCAGTTTAGAGTCAAGGGCTGCGAGGTGACTTTCCCCGGTCAAGGGAGTTTTGGTCGTTAATAGTGACTTGGCCGTAAGCAAAAACTCCATTAGCACCTAACCGAAGTCGGCTTGTCTGCGTACCCGCTGGGTGGTTCAAAACAAACAGGACTTTCGAGCAGATTAGATTATCTTCAATATAAAGGCAGTAGGCTGAGTGCTCAGTAAACTCAATTTCCAAGAAAAGAGGAAAATCTATCTCGCATAAGATATAAGTGCGGAACCATACTTGACTTATGACTTTGAAAGCCCTCTATACGCTTGAAGAATGGAATATAGTTCAGGTTGCTCTGATTGGAAGCTAACCTTTACCACGAACTCAACTAATAGACATTGGCAGGTTTACCCCTAATAGAAATGGGCCGGAAAGACTGACTAATGCTATAGGGCGAACTCAACTAATAGACATTGGGTACCCCGGAAAGAAACACTAAGGAAAGAAACACAAAGAACTCAACTCGACGATGAAGACAGTAACTCACTAATGCCCCTAAAGTAAGGACAGTATACTGAAATCTATGCTTAAGTAAGGACATTTTCCGGAATTCTATGCTGAAGTGAGCACATTTGACTTTCTACAGGGCTAAGCAGTTATTCTTTGATGCTTTTTTCTTGAGTTTGCTAGCTTTACGGATTAAGTTGCTTATTTATTGAAAGATTCAGTTGCTTGTTTACTTAAAGAAAAGAACTCACTCATATCGTAGCAGGTTGCTCTCTTCTGTTTGAGGTTTAAGGCCCTAGGCGCTGTAACTCTACGACCTGTTCCCTTGCGTAACTCGCCTAAGCGCAACTAACAACTAAGCTTGTTCCTGGAAACATACTCCTTGAGGAGAATATCGTCAAAAGACTGCTGACTGCTTACTCTGAGGCAGAGGCACCGAGTTTCTACTTCGCCGTTGCTTCTTGTTCTCTAAAGAATAGCGCTGTTGCTTGTCGCGCCGGAGCCGAACACATAAATTGTAATAAGATGAGAGCTTTATTGTTACCCTGCTTGTTTAAAAGACTTATTTCATGGAATCTGCACCTCATCACAATATGGAATAGAAGATCGTAAAAAGACTGCTGACTGCTTGAATTCAAGTAAGCTAACACGGCTGGCTTCCCCAAAGCTTCTTTATCTCTTCCACTTCCGGGATCTAGCTTAAGTCTAGCGTATAGTCAAGAGCGCAGGGAATTAATTGAGTGCAAAAGAATCCGTTACTTTAGGATTATGAATTAAGTGCAAAAGAAATAGGGGCATAAGAGCTTGAAGTTGTTTGCTTGTTCTCTCAGTACCTAGCGCTTCAATTCCTAGAACCGATTCTAGAAAATACCCCCGGATTCCATTGCCCCTTTGAATGCAGACCGAACTCAATTGCGAGAATGTGCCCTTTGACTCCTGTGAACTCCCTTAACTATTACCTTACCCCAACAAGCAAGCAACGATCCAAATTGGAAGTAGCGCTTACGAAGCTATTGTTTAGTTTCAATGATGGATTTGGCATTAGCTACGTATAACCTAAGTTCTTAGACGAGAAATAAGGGTGTTGTTGTTAGTGAAACTCTTATCCCGGTAAACGCGAGGGACGCTTCACTCACGGTTGACTTCTCTTATTCTTGGATTTAGAGAGGCTTGGTTTTGATGAAAGAGGTACAGCTGGCTTTTGATGAGACGGGTACTGCCGGACTCCTTAGGTTGAAAGGGGCAGGAGATTGCATATCGGTACATCAACTCCCCTAGTTTTGTTTGATTTCTACTAAACCGAAGGAGATGGGTTGACTGAAGGAAAGAGTGCTTCTTCGACTTGTGTGAAGCCGGGACGAGTTGCCCGATCTGCACAGAAACTTTGGAGCCCAAGGCAGGTCGAGGTGTGATTTGCCCTGGGGTGTCAATACCCTTTCCTTTGGTTAATCACCCGATTATTGATCCCTTTCTGTACCCAACATAAGATAGAGGTGAAAGAAATCGATAAGTTATAGTAGCAGATGATAATAGAGAAGTTATAGTAGCAGATGAGATGGTGCAAGAGATGATGAGAAGAACTATGCTAGCTCTACTGAGATCGAGGGAATAATAAGGCGCAGGCAAGTACGCTAGCGAACCAAGGGACAAAGAAAGGGTCAAAAGTGAGTTCGTTGGGGCCTATAGTAATTCCTCTCTCTGGTAGAAATGACTTATCCACTTACCAACGCTATCTGTCCAACTAGAGAGAAAAGGCTTGCAAACAGGGCAACGGGGACCAACCAATCTCACAATCCAAAGTGTTCCAGCTAAGAATCCGAAGTAGCACGGGAAGGGCAAGTCCTCTATTAGTGTTCATTTGTCAAGAGCGTAATCTGTTTGGCTTAGTATACCGGAAAAGGAAGAGAAGAAGGTATATACTACGAATATCTTCTGATTCGCGGACGCTGGAAGACTTATTTCGAGGGGACTTATTTCGAGTCCGCCCTTATTCTTATTAAATGATTGAAGCTGCAAAATACCAATATATGAAAGAAACGGGGTGAGCTCAGGTGGCCGTCCACCTTTGACTTGAAACTGATTTGACTAATTGCTTGTCTTGTGCATGTTTCGTGCAAGCTAGAATGTTCCGTAGTTAAGTCCCTAGGAAAGATCCAAAAAGGTAGGAAAGAAACGACTGTTTATTTACAGGTTTTGGAAGGTGTTGAGTCCAAATCAAAGGGGTGCTTTTTTCCTTTCCTCGCCAAGGAACAAGTAGCCTTCGCGCCACCCGCCTGAAATGAAAGAAATGCATGAGTGAAAGACTATTAAAGTACTCAATTCTTTATCAGAGCTCAAACCAACCAAGGACTTCTTATGAAAGCTTTCTTTACGTCTTTATACGCGCTCTAGATTACTATTGGCTGGCAGTTTGACCATAAGGGTAAGGTTGGTGCGTTGTTGTCGCCCGTAGGCACCTGAAGTGTATAGGAACTCCCCGCTTAAACACTAAGTCGGTTGAGTCGCTCGGCTTATCACACTGGACTTTACGCCTAGTTTCGCAAGTATATGTAGAAAGCGCCTTTTGTCAAAGTTCTTTCTTTCACCTTACTTATCTAAAAAACCTAACTACCTGAGAGAACGGAGTCTGCTAATTGTAGATTCAGAACAGAAATACAGGAGGGTCAGATCACAATGGGTAAGCAAGCCTTGCAGTGTTACCGCGCTAGCAGACACCGGCTACCCCAAAGAGTTCAAAAGAAAGAAAGAAAGCCTAAAGAAAAGAAAGACCCTTCCATTATGAGACGTTATTTCCATTATGAGACGTTATATTCACTTGCAATCCCTTACGCAATGAATCCAAGTTGAGAACTTTCGGCAGTGTCCACTCAAGAGAACTCTTTCATCCTAAGAAGCAGAGACCGTAGAAAGTATTATGCAACTTTAACTAGAAAGCAGACTACTTAGATAGAAAGCAGACTACTTAGATAATAGTTATTCATGTAAACATACCTACGGAAAGGAAAGATCTTATTATAAAGGAGAAAGCCAAGCCAGTGAGACCAGAGAAATCAAGTATGGTTACATAAAGAAGAAGAACCAGTTGCCAGAGGAGGCTATGAAATAGTTGCCAGTGATAGCTTTGGCAAGCTAACGGAAGGATCGAGGAGAAAACTCACCTCTTGTCAATAAGTTTTCATAGAGAAAAGTAAGCGAGTGGAATAAATGGAACGAGTATAAGGGCGAGTTTGTAGGAGAGTTTTCTAAGTGTTCAAATTGTAGTAAGCTAGCTTTAGTTCCGCTCTCAAGCGAGTGTGAGTTTCGTTTAGAATCCTGTCTTGTAGGGGAAGTAAGTAGAGTCAATAGATTGGAATAAGTCCTTGTTTCTTTCCCTTTTACGTTGAGGGAGCTAGTAATGTAAGTGCTCGTAATAAAGATAGTATAGGATAATATGGCCCCAATGATAGCACGAGCACGGAAGCCCATGAAGTTGGTTTAAAGCCACAAGCCTTTGAAGGGCCCGGCAGTTTAAGGTCTCAGGTCGTCCGGAGTCAAGTTCCTATTAAGGAAGATAAGATGTTACAGTTATCATTACAAGGATCTGCCAGCGGTCTTTGATTGAAAGAGTGCGGTACCGGTACGAATGACTTTATTTAATTAGATAGCCCCTCCTCTAATTCCACGAATAGATTCGATCCCTTATCTTCTTTTTGACTCTTTTCTTTCTTTCTTCTTGAAGATTGCACTAGTTTTATTAGCCTTAGTTTTCTTCTTTTGTTGAGCCTGCCTACCTTTCTTTCTTTCTCTCTTCATCTCCGAAGAATTGGTAAGTGGAACCAGTCATGAAGCACCGGGGGCCATGGTATAACCTATGGGAGAAAAGCTTCCTTCGATATTTCCTAGTTTGATAATCCTTGAGAAAGATAAGCAAGGTGTCCATCTGGGGATTCATTCCTATCCGAGAACGGCTTCACCGACAACATGTGGCAAAAACGGTCTTTGTCGGTGGCCTTGGAAATAGTGGAATGACCTTTCCAATCCATAAGAAGAGTGCGCCTTTCCCTGTATTGGAACTATTTCGTAATGCCTTGAATTTCCAAATGCCCAAGAGTGGAGTTACAAATTGCTTATTGGGAATCTTAGCTTCGCCTTAGTATACAGGCATTCCCGAGTCTCTGCTATTTCCTATATCGCTGGGAGATTAGCATTTCGAAACTCATCAAAAGTACGGCATAGAAGATTCGTGGCTTTAGTCAAAAAGCATTCCCCTAGGAGCGAGTCCCATTTGTTCGCTTTCGAAATCCAAGTGGGTACCAATCTCGATTCCAGTTGCTCAACTTATAAAGCTTTCCGCTACTAAATATAAAGATCATTAAGTAGCCTAGCCCTTGGAATCAATCTCTTTTGTCGGGGAGCTTGCCGGGTATGGTATGAGCTTCTAGTTCCAACAACAGCAGAAATGGCTTATGTCTCTCTGGTAAATTCCCCTCGGGGAACTATACTCCCTTCCGGCAACAGATTCCGCGGACGAAGAGGAATGCGACCCTTTGCTTGGCTTATTTAAGTAAATACAGACTGGCTCGCTCCCCACCTGGAAAGAAAGGGAAGCTTAATCGAAGTTGCTTCCTATTAACAACCAACAAAGATGGAGTCAGTCTTATGCGTTTATGCCTAACCCCGTGAGTCATTGCACTTCCTTAAATGAATAAGAAGATTATGCCTTCCCAAGTAGAGGCATATAGATCGTTACTGTCCCACACCCGGGAGTAAATCACTTGCTAGCTTACTACTTACTTAGCTGAGCTCTTTAGCAGCAGAGACCTTTCACAGCAACAGTTATGCGGCGTTAGGACAGCGACTACTGCGTGTTTAGGCCTGCTACGGTTAGCTCCTTAGAAAGACACCTACAACTATTCACCCTAGGACAGCTCCTCATTGCGGCGATTCACAATAAGTGGCGTTAATAGCACCGAACGATAAGGATTGGATTGGGTTCCGTTAAGGTCACCTAGAGGTTTCTTTCAAATCCATCACCCTAATGCCAATCGAGCTTGTCTTTGAGCACTCAAAGTATTCAGCAATACAAGGCCCGACAGGAGTTTCCGTTATACTAGAGGCGAAGCAGGGGTCACTCAAGTATATAATATCAATTTCTTATCTCGGGGTGCCCTATACGTGATGGTCAATTCGTTTAAGCAATTAAGTAAGCTCTGAAAAGATTCCAACCAGTCTTATAGATCCAGATCCACTGCTAGCTCCACTTCCTTTCTTCACATCTTTGAGAAATAATAATACCCCAAGAAAAGACCGCCCCAGCTGGTTTAGGCTTTTGGAGCCAATGGGATTACTCTGGGACCTTACCTTTCTGTTCATTCTTTGTTTTCTTTAAGGAGCTTAACCTAGCGAGTCAAAAAGAAAGAGGTTATTGACCGTGTGCCTGACTGTAGAGCGTATTCTTTGACTTCAAAAAAGGTAGAATTGCACTTATAGGGCCGTCAAGGTCAAAAGACAGATTCTCTTCTCTTTCTGGTTCTGGACCAATACAATAGTGAAAGAGTCCGGCTCTTAGCGCAAAGTAGCTCGGGGAGAATCCGCTCTTGTCTCTTCTTTCAGAAGCTAGTATAAATCCACTGAATAGGAAAAAATCCTCCTAGATTAGAGCATCAAATCCTCATTAGTATTAATGGGGTTACGAAAGGTTTAGTTTGAGTGGAGGCAGGTCAGTTTCTAAGGTCGAGTGCCTAGACCTACTCCTTTGTTTGGGAAAACGACCAAAAGCACTAGGTGTGATCGAGCTCTTGTTCGTATAGTACTCATCTTATTTATTCCATACTGGATCGTGAGCTACCTTCTAAAATAAGTTCATTCGGCGGCATAAGCTTGCCGTTAAGGTCAATTGATGAGAATGATGTATTTGAGTTTGGGGACTTACTATTCTTCCTCTGGACGTTCGGTTCGAGCTATTTATAAAATGGTTATTATACTATACTCTTTCTTGAAGTCTCGACTGTCTCCACCGGGGACTCCTCTTAGTCCCATCCAAGCATATCTACGAGACCTGCATATCCCACTTATTCGACTGAGCAATAAAAGAATGGGTGAAATGCGGATTTCAAGCATTGATTTTACCTTACCTCTGATCTTGCTTATGGAATTGAAACGTAAGGAATTGACCCGGACCTTGATTATGAATCTGATCCAGATACTGCTGATTCCATCTTTCGTCGCCAATACCAAGATAAGACTTTCCTTGCTTCCACTGATTCATCAGATTCTCTTATTCCAGTATCTTATCGAACTTATTCTTCTCTTGTTCGGGGGTACAGCAATATTATATCGAGTTCCGTATCCGGCTCCAACTGCTCTAGCATCTTCACCTGCTCCAGCATCCTTAACTACTCCATACATCCTTAACTATTCCATACATCCTTAACTACTCCATTTATATACAGCTGATGATCGAGTTCCCACTTCTTCTGAGGATCCCGCTTCTAATTCCTATTATTCTCCAGATCTTGAGAAAGCTTCTGATCTTTTGGCTTATTCTTTATTTTCTATTGTTCTCCAACTCAATATTCTTCTCCAGCTCCTGCCGATGATCTAGATAAGCATCTGATATGGTTCCCGCTCTTCAAACTCTGGATTCTCCTTCGGAAGCTTCTGCGCTCGACTCTCAATCTGGTATTCAAGCCTAAAACTATCCATAGGGTATTAAAGCTTTCAACTATCCATAGGGTATTCGAGCTTTCAACTACAAATCTGGGTTAACAGCTTCACCTAGCGCAAGAAAGAAGAGTTTTTGATCTGAATTTAGAATGAAATAAGTTAATGCTTAAGAAGTAAAGTATCTGACAAGTCACTACTAATGGACAAACAACGGATTCTTTTGATACTGGTTATTCTTGACGAACTCCACCGCCTGCTTACTTTCCTTTCGTACTGCTTGTATAGAAGGATGTTACCTAACTGTATTTTATCCAGCTGAGGATCTTGATTCCGACCGGAAACTAGACTTGAACCGCTCAGCTCACTCCTTAACTACCGGTCCTGGCTTTATACCCTCAAGCTTTTGTACTTGACCTATTGCCTATACATTTGTACTTTACCCTGACCTATTGCTCTGCTCTCTACTTCCTTTATCCTTTACCTTCATGTGGTGCACTCTCTTCTTTTGTACTCAATTCAACAAGTGTACGAGTTTTGAAAGTAGTGTGTTACCTTTGGAGTTTAGAGTAATAGGGTTCAGTTATTTACTGTATTCTCTAATGGATGGAAGAACTTCTATTTATTTTATTCAACAAGCAAACAATAAGTAACGGAACAAGTATTAAGTGCTAAGGGGGCCAAAGGTCAATTCTGGATGTCTTCCCTTCTTTATAAGATAGAGATAACTATTACTCCCCTCACCTCACTCTAATTCTCTACTTTCTGAATCGATCTAGCAGCTTCTCCGGTCTAAGGACATCGCCCGAAAGCAAGTTACAAAATGTGCCTTATGAGATGCCAGTTCTCAGGTTGGAAGGAAAGACAGAAATCAAGAAAGTAGAGCAATGTAGTTAGTAAGAAAGATCCCTTATTAGATTTCACAGCTACTGGGTAAGGTGAAGTTCCTGCAGATCCTTATTTGGATTCTGATCCACCAAGCTTACCTTAGCAACTACATAGGCAACTAGTGCGGATTCTACTACTGCTGACTTCTATTGATTGCTTGTCTATCCGTTACTTGGCCCGATAACTATACTAGCTCATAGAGTCATCATCCTGTAACTAAGGGAGAAGACCGGTCCCTTATTCTTGAACACAGGTGAGCAACACTAGGAGTGAGCTCAAGAGGATAGGTAAAGAAACAACTAAACAACAAGCAACGGGCCAAGCATCTAGGGTAGTGGATCAGAGCATCCAGGGTAGTAGATAAGAATCAAATCAAACGGCGGAGTCAAACAATGAAGTAAAGAATCCAACTCAGTAGCAAGAGGAAGAGGTGAGCTAGAGAGGTGAGCTAGTAGGAAAGGAAGTAGAGAGGCCCTTATAGCTCCTAGTGGAGAGCCTCATTCAGCAAGTAAGAATGGAACGGCGTAGTCTCTCAAGTAGGAAAGTTGGAATTGCACTAATATTACCCATCTTCTGAATCTAGTATACGCTTGGCGCTATGTGTTTGTAGTCGTTACTTGGCTCTTTCTCTTTCTATATGAATAAGGGAAGCTAGGAATATAGGAATAAGATATATGAATAAGGGAAGCTAGGAATATAGGAATAAGGGAAGCTATTCAAGCTATGAGTCAAGCAGACAAGCCGAATAGATAGATAAGTTACTGTATTAATATACGTTAATATCATAAGGAATTCCAGAAAGAAAAGAGAGAATGAAAGCAAGGTGCTGAAAGCCTTAAGGGCAAGGCAATAAGGGTGAATCCGACTTGAAACAGTGTACCTAAGGACTGGAACCAAGGGTAGCTAGTATGGGACTGCAGCCTAGGTGCTCGGAATGGAGCTAAGGAATCCAAGGCTCCAATGGGGTAGTTACAGACTGATGCTATTGCTGGTAAGAATGGAGCTAAGTTGACTCAGGCTTAAACCATTGCTCGACAGACTACAACCACTGCATCCAAGGTTTAAAGCGAGGTCAGTGAGAATGGGAGGAGTGAGGGCAAGCCCGATACTGATGAGGAGCAGCCTGAAACAACTAACAACTAGGCTTCAACCGGTGAGTCAAAGAATTAGTAACACTTAAATTAGTCACATCCGATGGATAAGTAAAGGAGCCGGAGATGTAGGATAAGAGGTATTGAAGCCAGCTGCAGGGCTTGTGGACTGACTAGCTTGTTAGGGTGGTGCGAGCAAGGGTCTCTCTCTGGGAGTTCAGATAGCCCACGGAGCGGGAAGGAAAGAAAGTGGAGTTATCGTATCAGACGGGAAGAAAAGAAAAGAAATGATAAAATGAAAAAAAGTAGAAAACTACTTGGATTTCCAGTCTACTTACACAGTAGCACTGCACTGCCGCTACACATTAGGAGTGTATTGGTGCATATAGTAATTGAATTAAAGAATGGAAGCTAAGCCGGGTGCTCGAAGGTAGGGTTTACAGCCTTCAACCACTGTCAAGAAGAATGGAATGGAATGAGTTGACAGAACACTAGCGGTAGGAGCTCTTCGAATGCTTGATGCTTGCTTTTAGGACTTGGATTTTCCACCCTATGTCATTGATGCGCCTCATGTGGACACCGGAGTGGAGCGTTGGCGATTCGAGACTCCCTCTCGCCGTGAGTTTACGATCGCGCTTCTCTCGACGGTTCGGTCTTTGAAAGGATCAGCTAGCAGTAGCCAGTGAAAAGGATGAAAGCAGAGGCCTTATTGGATGTTGGGCTTATAGCTCGCGTAGTAAGAGTAGCAAGCGGGTATCCGCCCAGCTTGTAATAGATAAAGGCAGCTGTAGCCCCGGTCAGGTAGTTAGGGAATGAGCAGTGGTCCAAGTTCAAAGGTGAGGTAATGAAGCAGGTAAGACAGTAATCATAGGTAAGGATCCCCATCTGTGAAAAGAATCAAAAAGGTAAGTAGCAGTAGCTGCACAAGAAGCGGTAAGAGCAAAGGTTGGTTTTCGGCCGATAAGAGAAAAGGCCAAGGTAAGAAAGAGTTAGGTAGGAAAGAGTACATTAGCATGGGCAAAGATTGAGTCATAGATAGTAGCCCGAACTGCCTTATAGATGGAAGCTGCGTAATAAGGCAAGAAGATAGACTTTTCATTAACCTTAAGGAGTGGTGCAATAGTCGTTGTAATTAACCTCCAGTAAGGACAGTTAGGGGTTTGGATCCAGCTTTTAGTAATCCAGTAGCGGGAAAGCAAGCAGCAGTCTAAACTAGAGCAATTAGAACTCTTTGCCAAAGCAAGCTGGAGTCTTCAAAGCTAGAGCAGAGGCTCTTAGCACCTTTTCTTTTGATTGAGAGCTTTATTTAGTGTTCTTAAAAGGCTAATTCCCTTAAGCTTATTTTGTTAGAGTACCTCCCCTCTTAGGTAAAGGGCATCCGGTGCTGGTGTAATTGAATTCCTTCTGTCCCAGTTCCAGTTGCTAGCCAAATCTCATTAAGTGAAGCTCAGCCCTTTCATCATGGGATGGGCGACCTTCCCAAACGGCTGAAAACCGCTTTCCATTTATTCAACTAAACCCTTATTGATATGGATATGGAAACCGGACTTCCCTTTGCCCTTCTATGCCTGTATGGAAAGAAGTAAGCATGAAGCCTCTGAATCAGACTAGCTCAAAGCCAGCCCCCTTGTCTTAACACAATGCTCCTACTTTACTTACTCTCAATTCAAGGTTGATTCCCCATACATATACGACAATTAGGCTCACATCAGACCTATACTGTCCTGTCTGTCTACTCGAAAATAGTTGTTAGTGAAGAAGGGAGTCCCTTACTTATCATTCAGAAATCAAGAAAATACCAGGGTAGAAGAGAACCAGAGAAGCTCGTACCAACGAAGAAGACACGCAGAAGTTGATAGATTCGGAGCACGAACTAGTTGAGATGTAGTGTCCATTCATTCCATTCACATCGGTACGGGGCACGCCGAGGAACTATCCATAGCTGTGCATACCTGGGAGTGGAAGTGAAGCTCAATGTTGATGGAGCGTCCAAAAGAGGCACTGGATTATATAGAGGGGCTAAAGTATAAGGAACTCAGTAAGGCATGTTATTTTCGCCTTCCATGCTTTCTTTGGTATTGTCTATTTTCTGCTGAGCTCAGAGCGCTGCTGATGGGGCTCCGGATATGCCAGCTTCTGGGACTAGTTCCCCATATAGAATCCAATTAGATATTTCATAGATGGACTCTAAAGCTAGCCCAATATAGAATATAACTAAAGCTAGATGGACTCTAAAGCCATAAGAGAGTTGCTGCTCTACAAATCTACTATACCTTGGTATGTTTTTACCAGGTTCCTTCCGTCCAAAGCTCAACCACATCTACAGAGAAGCTATTGGCCTGGCAGATTCTTTTTCTAACTTAGGAGTTAGCTCCCTCTGCCACTTTTGACTTGGAGGAGAGTTCGATCCCAGCCCCGGCCATAAGACACTTACTACTAGATAGGCGAGACTTCCCTTATCACTTTCATTTTTCCGTTTGGATTCGGTTTGTACTTTTTGGACTCTTTTGTTCTATTAAGAAAAAGCCGCTGGTGGGGGTACACTGCCCACGCTAGTAGGCCTGCTTACTCAAAAAAAGAATGAGAAAAGGCATGCTCACTATCCGACATATTATCCAAAGTTATGGGCACTCTCTTTATTCCCCACAAGGAAGGGCGTGGTACTGGGCACTCGCCTGGCTAAAAAGACTCCTTCTTGCCTTATCACAGGAGCACTAGCTTCTATTCAACTAATTCCTACCTTCCAAATAAATACATCAGGAGGCAACCGAAAAAGAAATAGAAGGAAATATCTCCTAAAAAGGGCCAAGTCATTACTAAGTGTGTAGCGGCAGGAGCTCTCGCCAATGCTACCTTTTTTCTCGGGGCCAAGTAACAGATAGACAAGTAACTGGTGTGAAAGCCTGGCGAGTGGAGTCTAGGCCCTTATATTAAGTTGAGGAGAAATCGGATAGTATTCCAGGTAGTCCAGGTAGTCCAGGTTAGGGTGGAAAGGGCCAAGCAACTACTACAAAGGCATAAAAAGCAAAGAACTCAATTACTATATATTAATTGGCTGTTACCAAGTCCTTAGTCTTAGAACGCTAGTGAGTTATGAGAAAACCCGCCCCCTTGCTATCAATCCATTACTCCTGAATTCCATTCTTTGTTTGTTGCATCTCATCCTTTCCCTTAGTTGTTAGTTTCTTTGACTTACTTGCTTGATTCTAACTAGGCCTATTGCTTTATATACATTCTTTGAATTGGAGATTGAATTGAGTTCTAGATTGGATTCCTTAACTAAACTAACAAAGCAAGATTAGGTGTATACAAGGGAATACTCAAACTAGCAAACTAGACTCTAGCCAAGGAGGGGAAGTTTGAAATAAACAAGTAAGGATCTAAATCACAGGCTGGGAGAAAGAAAGAGCCATAAACGGAATATTATTAGCTTCCGGGCATTCCTCTACTGCTTACTTGCATTCTATATCTCTTCCAACCCTTGTTCAAACCGGTAACTACAACTATAAGACGTTCACAGCAGTCTTCCACTCTTTAACAATGGGGCATAAACCTTACTGTTTACCCTACCTATGAGCCTTACCCTCCTTTCTGAAAATCGAATATTCCTGTCTGCCAAGTAACTACCAGTAGTATGAGTGGTATGAGTGAGTTCAATCATTAGTATGAGTTCGGGCAATCGGTGGGCCGGTAGAATACTTTATTTGGAGTTATAGGCTTGAACACAGTAGTTATAGGCTTTCACACCAGATTGAGAATCCGAAAGGAACTGGAATTGTGGCTTCATCTGCTCCTTCTCCTGCTCTACCTAACCTCGATCCTTAACTTCATAAAACAAACGTAAATTCCATCACACTTACTGCCCGGTCAACTCGTACACTTACTGCCTCCGCGTAAGAAACTAGTGCTGTTGTTGGTCCTTCACTTTAAGTTTAGGTTGGTCGAGGAAGAATAAGAATCCCAATGGCGAGTTTCATATAGATCTGGGTAATAAGAGGTAAGAGATAGATGAACTTCCTGGGTAATAAGAGGTAAGAGATAGATTCACTTCATACAGTTAGTAGTCAAGGGAAGAAAGAGGTGTTGCGGTGTCAAAGCTTTAAGCGGGACAATCTGTATCCTAATCCTATGCAGTGCTATTCCTGTCTTCGAGAGAATTCCGCAGTGATGTTAATGTGTGTTGGCGCAAGTTCCCTTCATGAGGTCGGGGAAGCAGAAGACAAGCTGCGTTAATAAGTGCAAGCAGACAGGAAGAAAGGTAGGCAAGGGAGACAATTCCATACCTGAGTTGAGGTAGGCCAAGTAGTAGTGCTTAAGAATGGAACGGCGTAGTCAAAGAGCCAGGGCAGAGGCAAGCGTATACTAGATGCTTAGTACTGGCTGACCAAATCATTCCACTAGAAACTCTTCACTACTGGCAAAGACTTCCACTAGCAACTCTGACGAAGGGACTTAAGAATAAGACAGCGGGGGAGCTAAACTAACAGTACAACGAGCACTTCCACTAGAGCACAAGAACTATCACTCCTACTGTAGCTCACAAGAACTAGTAATTGAGGAAGACCTGATTGCTGCTAATACTGATTTAACAGGACCACTACAACTACTTAAAGCTTGCACCAAAACCTTTTAATGCTTCCTAACATCTTTACCCTACTGCTCATCTACCGGAATTATGACTTTCCCAGCAGCGGGTTGAAATCTTTGGACAGGCTACAAATACTGATGAAACAGGACCTTACCACGACCACTAGACTTGAGATCTTTAGGTTGATACCAGAATTAGGCTCTCTTCTCTTGCTGATGTAGACTTTGGCCAATGACCTATCTCCGCAAGACCCTTGCTCGGCTCGTCACCAACACAGCTATTTGGGCATTCGAAAAAGGATTCCTTCCCTTCCGCCTCTGATTAAATCGTAGATGACACTGGAACTGAACCTTGATACTCAACTGCTAAGCTTACTCCTTACTTAGACTTAGAGCCACTCACCTCTGTTGGAGACGTTGCACTTGCTGATTCATATAAGTAGGCTTATGAAACAGTTGATTCTCTTGGCTCGGCTTCCTATCTTGAAACTGCTTATGTATCTGATGAAACTAGAACCGACTAGACTTAACAAGCGCTTCCATCTACACAAGCACAAAAGTACCCGAAACAAGACTGGAAGTGTAGTTTACTCCCGTTAGCTTAGAGTCAACTACTGCCTTATCGCTTGCAAATGACCTCTTTGCGCCTGCTCCTTGATACTTCCCTCAGACAGGAGCACTAAACAAGCAACGAATAGACTTACCGCTACTATGATATCCTAATACCTATGGATACTATACTAATCTACCTCTCCGTAGTCAACTAATACTACTAATACTGAGTCAACAAATCATTCCACTAGCAACTCTCAACTACACTACTTGCTTTAAGAAAAGAGTAAGGTAATCAATTCCACTTTAACTCGACCTGTACTACTATCTTCTTACCCTAAACTTCTTATATAGGCCTCGACTCGACCTAGAGCTAGAGCACCAACCTATACAGCGGATTCTCTTTCTTCTGCATTCGGCTCATCCACCTCAAGCCCATCAATACTCCATCTCATCTAACTCTGGCAACAATTGACTTGATAACTGTTGATGATCTTAATACGGCTTTCTCAGCTTACTTCCGAACTCGACTTGAAGATTAACCATTTGCTGGTGCAAGCGTGAAAGCAAAGGATAGTTCTTTCTGTTCTAGCTCAACCCTTCTTATTCGGTTTATGCCCTTCAAAGCGAGATTATGACTTGACTACTAACGAGTAGAATTCCTACTTTCATCTAATAGCCCTAAGGTTGGTTAAGCTTTCATCTAATAGCCCTAAGGTTGGTTAAGAGAAGAGCACTAGTTGGGTTAGTTACTTCTTTCTATAATGCATAGAGAGCTAATGATTCTGTTACTTCTGGTTCTATAGGAATTACACTCAAACTACTAATAAACGAAGTGTTACCTGCTCCTATCTGACCTAGCTAAATCCTCTGTTTCTTACCTTCACACTCAAACTCCACTTGCTACAAATCATTCTTAAACGGAAACGGACCCTGAACTAGACTTGACTCACACAAGAACAAGACTTGAAGAATCGATTGCTGCTTTTGGCACTCTACTCTTTTCTTTGGACCACACCTCGCCTCAAAACAAGTACTCGCCTCTGGCTATTTGAACTAAGTCACTAACCACATCTGCAGTAATAGGTCTGAATGCGCTAGATCGTACAAAACACTTACTCGCCCCCCAAGAGATTCCTACTACTAGATCTAAGTAAAGATACAACATCTACTAGATCTAAGTAAAGATACAACATACCCTTCTTTTGAACCGGAACAGAAACATTATTTCCTCGGCACCTACCGAAGAATGGGATTGACTACTTGCTGAACACTAGTGGTGACTTGGCCTATACCGACTCAGTAGACACAAAGTATAAGAAATGACATATAAAGTTGACATATAAAGTAATTCTATCTTTGCTTCAGAAAGACGACTTGGACTGGATCACTACACAACTCGGGAAAGCACCCTTCAAGAATGAATTTACCAATAAACCTCACTTGCAGACTTAGAGCTAGCAACCTTTCCTCCTATTGCCACTGAGTCTGGGCCTAATCCAGCTTTCCTATAGCCACTGAGTCAACAAAACACTGCCGCGTAACAAGTGACTTGGCCGGGATTCTGACTAGAACTTAACTCGAACAGGGGCAGCGCCAACACACACACCTGACCCGAGCTACCTAGCATCAATCTTAGTACCCTTGTTCTCATTCTTAGATGCACTGGTTGTAGTCTGATCTAGTGTACCTAGCTGCCCTCGCTTTAAGGCTGTTACTGACTAGCTACATTCTGAGTTGAGAACTGTAACTGTCCCTGCCGCTTCTCTCAATACGGGCAGATGAAGTAAACAAAGAATGAATTTGATCCTTATCTATTATTATTGATGTCGGCATCCCGTCCCTTCCCGGTTTTCTTCTTTAGTTTGATACAAGAATTAGGCTTAGGCTCATCTACTGTTGTTGCTTGGCGGTTGGTTACTTCTTTCTAGAATACCTAGCTCATTCTGATGTTTCTTACCCGGAATCATAGGTCAGTCTGTGAGTTGATAGTGGAATTGAATCCGTTCTCCTATAATAATCCTATAATAAGATAATAATGAATTGAGTAGGAATGCTCCTGACTTCAGTAGGGGCCAGAGCCAAACCAATATCTCTTTTTTTTTCATCGGCCAAGCTGCCAAGTAACTACGACAAACTGCCAAGCAACTAGACAAGTAAGATATATGGATCATAAGCGGGCGGGAAGTTCTGTGAAAAGGGGAGGTTGAATTCGATTGAACTTATGCTTTAGCTGATACGACTGCTCCTTACTCTGACTCCCTACCAGCTTTCTTTGCGTTTGTCATATATGCTTGGTGAGTTATACGACATCTGGCTTTCCCATGCCAGGATATTACTACCCATGCCAGGATATTACTAATAAATTACATATTCTCTTTATAAAGAAAGGAGAACTGATTCAATAAAGGATTTCACTAGGGACCAAGCTACCACAGCACCGAGGATAAAACAAACTTAACTTTCACTGGGGATTCCCCTACCCGACCTCTATTTAGAGCTAGAGCACCAACCCAACAACCTCTATAGGATTTGAACTACATTGAAACTTCAGGATTATCTTCCACAACTAGCTCAACCGTAGGGAAGATGGAGTCCCACCACTCATTAACCACTATTCCTTGCAATCGTTTTTTGGTTTTTCGACTTCATTCATGGTTTTATTCCGACTACTTGGGTTTTTCTGTATTCTTTGATTTCTTCTTTTTATTCCTAGTTCAATTGCTAGTTTAGAGTTAAAGTCCTATAATTCGTGGTTTTATTGTTAATCCTAGGTTTATTCATTATTGGGTGTGTTTGCCTGTATTCTTAGCTTCATTAAGAGTTCCCTACTCCTCCTATCGAGAGTTTAGCTCCTACTTCTGTGTTTCTTTTTCTTTGCGGGTAGTGTTTCGTTCTTATGCTGACTACTCTAATACTCGGACTTTAGAATGCAATTCGGAGCAAGCCCACTAGAGATTCCAAAGAAAAACTCATCCATGTGTTACTACTTCATTCTTGCCTAACTCCCCCAACTAGTGGTTATTAATTCGAAGTAACAGACTTAAGCTAACCCCAGAGCGAAAGGCTTTTATGCAGGAATGGCTGTTTTCAAGTCAGATTTTGGTTCAGGAGTCTAAGGCTAACTCCTTTGTTTCATTCCTCCGATCCGGGTTGGATCCCCTTGTTTTAGGTGTAAAGGCATACAGATATGAAGGAGTGGGCAGTTTTCAAGTAATACTTAAGTCCAGGAGTCCAGGAATGAATAAGTAAGTAATAAACTAAGTCAGTAAGAAACTCAGAATGAAAAGAGCAAGCCCAAGAGTGGAAGTAAGGAGTTATCGAAGTAGGAGGAGTTAGGAGTAGCGGACTAACCCGAGCCTCTGATCGGGCAGACTTATAGGCAATAGCCTGAGCGTGTTGTTTAGTGTTTTAAGGCTTGGAGGCAGGCTGAGATAAAGTCAAGTAAGGCCTCAATACAAGGTTGGGCGTGGAAGAAGTAATAATGAAGTCAACCACTAGCTCGGTTAGCTTACCATCAAGTCCGCTTTTGAGTTAGGCAATTAATACTAAAAGACAGCAGCAGAAGACTGGGTACGAGATCCCAAGTTTCAGTTTGAGAGAGCGTAGCTGGCGAGCTTAGGTCTTAGATACAGGCCATATCCGATTTGAAGTAAGTAAAGTTGTTGGGGAACGAAAAACAGGATAGTGAGAATCGAAGCAAGCAAAGGTAGACTAGTCGTTGGGGTTGTGCCATATACTATGGTTTCAATCAATGGGTGCTCGTGCTTGTGTTACGCGCCAGACAATAAACTACAAAAGACCAGACAAGCCGACAAGCTACTCATAGTTTCATCCCGGCCAAGTCAACAAGCATATACTAAAGAATGGAATGAGGAAGAGCTACCCTTGAATCAAAACTGTACTTGTGTACCCAACTTCTCTCTATTACTTTTACACTCTACTTTATACTTCTCTTGCATAAACTCTAATTCTACATTTGATTAGTGGAACAGAGGTTAAACAATGCAAAAAGGCTCTTAGCACCTTCTCTTCTTGTCGTGCTGTAGCTCAAACAAAGTAGTTGAATTGAAGTAGTTTGAGTTCAAGTTCTGCTCCGCTATGTGGGCTACTAAGAACATAAGTGAGTTCTATTCTAGTATCAGTACCTTTCGAGTATTATAGGGTGCCAAGAAAGTTTCCAGTAAAAGAAGAAGTTTCCATCAGTAGAAGGGAAGGAGCTGGTGAGGAAGTGATAATTCAGTATCCCTTTGTTGGTGCGCCAAGCAACTACGTAAGTTGCGCGGCAGCTTATGAACAAGTCCGGATTCCGCAAGTCCTTTTGACACGTGTTACGCGGCAGGGAGTTTGGAGACAAGACACTAGGTAGGAGCAAGTCAAGTATAAAGAAGCAAGCAAGTTTCTTTTGTATATAAGCGTGTGTAAGAGAATAGTTTTGTGTTGGCGAAAGCAAGAAATAGATTACCGGTTTCTTGGGGTCTAAAATCCGTGTTTGCCTATGAGCAGGGAGTTCGGGACGGGCCGTGTTAGTGTACAGAAAGCCCAATATGCGTTAGCGCGCTGAATGTAAGTGAAAAAGAATAGAAGAGCACTGCCCATGTAACTTATTAACCTGACTGCCCGCCCTTTCTCTCAATACAGGAATCTATAAAGTATTGTTCCGGTGCGAGTGTTGTTGTTGTTGGTTTCACAAGTGTAGTTGACGCGCAGTAGATGAAAAGTCAGTAAAGTCCACTTTCAGAGCTGTATCCAGCACCTCTATCTCTACTTCCTCTTGTAGGGAAGCATTGTATTTACTTAGATAGATCTATACCCCAGCTCGCTAACTTAGCTTATTATTCGTATTCTTTGCTTGTTCATTTCTTGTTCAAATCTGTTCACATTTCAAATGGCTCGAAGACTTAACTAACACATGTCAAAGTATAGAGGAGCTTCATGAAATTCCTTTTCTTCGCCAGAGAACCCCCGGCCCGGAAGACTATCTTCAAGAGTGAACTTACTGCTTGGACGAGACAGACCTCTTTCTTCCAAAGAGTGAACTTATGGAGCGAGGCCCCTTTGTTTCTCCCATCCCTAAAGCATAAAGTGGGGGATTAATAGAGAAGCCTTATGGAATGGGATAGATCGAAGAAAGACCGAGTATTCATTTATGCGAGACGCAGAGACGAAGTGACATCGGTAGAAATGACGATAACTTGGATGCACTGGAGCAAGCTTCACATCAGCACCCGACGCTCGTTGCGCCCCCTCTTTCTTTAGAAAATCCAATAATATTCTATATTCTATATGAACCGTACCCTAACACTATTCCTTACTGCTTACTTGAAGATACTTTCCGTTTCTCTTAAGTGTTTGCTTACGGGAATTCAATCTAAGCAAGAATATCATCACTTTTCTCATGCGAGAGAATCAGCTGGCCCACGGAGAGGTAGAATCAAAAGCACAAAGGGAAGTGGGAGATAGCCTTGGAAACAAATGGTACTTGGGAGCTGCTCCCCTTCAAAGAGGAAAGCCGGGCAAAGTGGAACCTCAGCGTACCGGGCGGAATCTGATCCAAAAGAGAAAGAAGAAGTGCCCCCCAAGTCACAAATTATCTGACTGATAGCCTTGTCCGACTTCTAACCCTGCGGAAATCCAGTAGTTGACTTGACTCAATCCATTCCTACATCCTCCCAAAAGAAAGAGATAGAACTTTCGCCATTCTCGTTCTAACGACAGAGAAGCTGATTCAAGCATTCGTGGAGAGTCGCCAAGAGAGAGATCAGATTGAAAGAACAAGCATTCCGCGGGAAAACTCAAGAAACTCAAGATAGAGTGCAATCCTTTCCTGTTGCATTTGAGTAAGTAATAGGCAGTTAGGTTACATCAAAATAACATGACACTTCTATTCTCTTCTATTTCTTGACTTTTCTGAAATATATATTCTTTCTTTGATTCGAATTCTCCTTTATGCGGTAAAACTAACTCCCTAATAATTGAACTGGGTATGATAACTCCTCCCTTTAAGTAGAAAATCTTCCAAGAACAGATTCCTCTAAATCCAGTTTATTTGATATGCAGCTTCTTTCAATAGCCAAGTAATGCTTTCCTGCAGGCGAGACAGATGGCGATTCTATAGCTGCTGATTATTGATTATCATTGTCTATAGCTGCGGATTCTCATTGTCTATAGTTGTTCATTTCTGATTCAATCTATTCGATTCCAATTCCGCGTTAGTGCTTATAGAATTAGAACATCTTGCGTCTAAACTTGTAGGACCGGACCACTACTCGAACCCGGAGCGATGGGTGTGGGGAAGGAATCTTAGGGCTTTAGCGCTTCCATGAATAAAGAAAGCACTCGATAATCAGTTCTATACCGGGACAAAGAAGATGATCACCAGCAGAGATAGCAATTCGAACCGTCCACTACAGTGAGGGAGACTGCACATGTCTTACTTCCTTTGAATGAAGACAAAGCTATAACATAATAATCAATACATATTTGTTTCATTAAAAGAACATGATCCCAATTTTAGAGAAGTAGTTATATGATGCCCTTTTATCCTCTTTCAAGATAAGAGAGAGGTCAAATGCTCCCCTTTTAGGGTACGGGATGTTGTGAAGGCTCGATGATTAGTCTTTAGGAGACCAGTTACCGTTCTACTCTTCACTGGTTAAGAGATCTCACGGCTTATTGTGTTTGGGGGTGACAGCCAGGGCTTTACTTTAGCCCCTCTCATGAACAAGATGGACACAAAGAGAGAGGAGAATACTTTAGCCCATACGTAATGAACAAGATGGACACAAAGAGGAGAAGACGCCCCAAACCGATTATACAAAAACACCCATAAACCATAAGAACAATAGCATGTCCTTGGAGGAGAAGACGCCCCTCTGTCATCAAGTTTGGAGAATGATCGAAGGGATAAAGAAAGAATCATGCGCAACTTCTGCTAGGCTATATTGTAGGAGACTAGACTCTGCCCTACTTCCGAAAGCTGACTACTAAGGAATTGAAAGGAGCTTGGAGCCCCCTCGACGTCTTGGCAAGGTTTGGCAATGAGACTCCGTTTTACATCCATCGAAAGCAGAGAAAGCAAAGGTG
>NW_027020906.1:0-34991 GCF_036884655.1 Musa acuminata AAA Group
AGACTAAATTTAGTTGCATTATTGCATGATGCTTCTTAGTCAGATTTGATTGTATTGTCTTCATGAGACGTCTTATGGTCGAGTAGAAGGATTTATCTCTACAATTTTAACAAATTCGATCAGGGACGATTCATGGTTGGACTTAGCTGCATCATTGTTAAAAATTATCTCTTCAAGTGGTTTGGCCATTTTGGTGTTGAGAGCTATCTTTTTGAATGGTTTCAACATTGTTTGGTATTCACCTCTTAGGCAATTTGACTATGTTGGTGTTAGTAAACTCCTCTTCAAAGGGTTTAACTATGTTAATGTTGGGAGCTATCTCTTTATGTAATTGGACTATATTAGTGTTGGAGTTATATCATGAGGGGGTTTGACCATATTAATATCGGGAGCCAGAAATCATCTCTATAGGATTTGGTTTATTATTGTTACTCAATTATGTTAACTACCGCTTTATTCCATCAAAGGATAGTAAAATGCTGCTCAACCCCAAATGTAACTCACAGCTTATGACATTATTTCGTTAGGCTTGTTAGATGATGCTAGAAAGAGGTCAATTTTTGTCATTTCAGTCAGCTTTTGAATGGCACCATGTTGCACCAAATCATGAGGCACAAAAGGAAAGGATGGCCACTGGAAGCAACAGAATTGGCCTCTTTTAAGGCAATTAATTGTCAAAGGATCTCATCTTGAGAGTTGCTTCTATTAATGATTTCCACTTCACACTCATGTGTTTCATGCACAAAATAATCTAGCAGAAAGCACCCAGGTGTGTTCAAAGAATCAGATTTATATATACACTCATGGTTAAACTTCTGAATCCAGCTTGATTATTTTCAGAGGCAAAAGCAACATGGTCTTGACACCTAAAGATGCAGCTGAAGGCATCCATGTCTTGAACTGAGCCATACATTTCTTTCTTGTTTCGTCATTGATTTCTGAAGGAAGGAATGGCTGCTGCTGTCCCCTGTCCCCTGTCCCCTGTCCCCTTTAATATGAGAGTGGTGCCTGTATTTATTAAAATGTTAATATGTTACAACTCATGGGCTAACTAGCCTACCAACTTTATTTGGTCTAAATCACTGACCAAAATACTTAAGCTGAAGTTGATAGTAGTATACTCATCAGACCCTTATAAGTCAATCTTAATCTTGTCCACTTTCGACGTGGGACTAATCAGGGGTGTTACAATCACCCCTGCTCAAAGGTTTGACGTCCTCGTCAAATCCTAACATAACCTAGATCAGATCCTAGCATAGTGCATCTGAGGCGTAGCCCAGTGGTGGCTCCACGTCGTGACGAGTCCTCTGACTCCGTCTACGGGTAGCCCTTTCCTACTCGAGCCCTCTCACCGGACCCAAATGTTAGGTCGGCTCTCGTATAATCAGTCTTACTCTGTATTTTCCAGAAATATAATTGTTCCTCTGATTGCAAAACCAGAGCAAATGAATTGGCAAGGCAAATTCTATGCCTTTTTCGTTTTCTATTTTCTGAATTCTTGGGAAAATGGATCAACTTCCAACTTTTAGTACTGAGGTTGTCAATTCACTAAATAGAATATTACTTAGAGATGCAGCATGGGTTTTGTTGGAGTAAACAGTTTGATCTGTATGTAGTTATACATATATATATATATATATATATATATATATATATATATATATTTTTTTTTTTTTTTTTTTTTTTTTTTCTGATCTCCCTTGATGAATGGTGATTGCACAAGAGGAAATGATACTGTGGCAATTGGATCTCAAAAATGAAGCCTCCCTTTCAACAGTTTTCCTTTGATTTGGATCCATGCATGATGCATTGCCTAAAAGGAATGGGTGGTCAGAAGATGCAGACAAGTCTCCTCAACATTAAATCACAGTTTTCATGCTTCTGCTGCTGTCAAATTCAAGATGGATCTCCTCCCACTGCTGAGGAACACCACAACTGCTGAAGTTGAGGCCAGATCTGTGGGAACTCAGAACTATGCCCATAGTCTTTCCTTCTTAAAACCACTGCCTGTGATTTTGATGTTAAGAGTCACACATGCTGCACATCTCTCTCTCTCTCTCTCTCTCTCTCTCTCTCTCTCATTTTCAAGTTGACAGAAGATCCTGTAAGCAAGAAAGTCCATTTAGGCTTGTCACATTGTTATGAAATGTGCAGCTTGGAAATGACAAATCAGGTTACTGCTATGCACAGATAAGAAATGTTCCCTTTCATTCAGTACAGAGCTGAATCCAATAGTTTGTAGAAAGAAAAGAAATGAACCTAAAAATCCACATCAAGCTGCAACTGAGATCATTTTGAGCTAACATTATCTTTAGCCAAACCATTGTTCCTCCCTAAAACATCTACTTTGATAATAAGCTTCTATCTCCAGGGTGAAGGTATCGAATATGAACCTTCACTCTTCTTACGGCATCTGCTTTGCAATTAAGAACCTTTTCTGGGATGATGCTATCTCTTTTAGACTTGATTTTGGTGGAATTCACATGAGTTCCACATTTTAGATCTGTGAGAGGCAAACATAAGTTTCAGGGACGACCTAGTCCAGTTAAACAGTGATCTTTACCAAAGAGCAGGTCCTTTTCTTCTGCATCTAATCTACTTGCAGGATCCTGCCAAAATAATTGAACTGAGAGACTGACTGAACAAGAGAAAAGGAAGAAGCTGGGCGCCTAAAAATCTGCAATTGACACCAAAGGACAGAGTGGCTTTTATTGTTTTTGGACATTGAGATAGTGGCATTTCTACTGCCACAGAGATGTTTCCTACCTTCACCTCAAACAAGAATTGTGTAGCTCCTTACCTGGATGCTACTTTTCATTTTGCTTTTAATCTGTAAGTTTAATGCAGAATGGTCCTTGTACCAATTTAGCTCAGGACCACTTACACCTAATAACAATTCCTTTTTAATCTTTTGCAGTGATAGACACCAATATAAATGGTTAATGAAAAGACTAACATTATGACTTTGATTACACCTAACATATTAGTCTCATCATCATGATGTACTAAATCTACTTATTAGAGATTATGGTTTAAAACCTCATTTGATAATTTTTGAAGACATCAATTATTTTGATTGGTAAAAATTTTTTTACCATTATTAACAGTAGTATGATTCTGAGATTAAATTTCATCTTTATCATTTATTTTTTTGAAGGAAAAAAAAAAGGTCAGTTCAGCTACTGGTTTGCATACAAAAAAAACAGATATGATGAACATTTGCCATCATAGCAGACTGTTTACAACAAGCTGTATATTTTGGCTCCTACAATAAATAATGGGTAGCAATCATTACTGTCTCACTAATTTTGGCTGCATTTCCTCCATGATTGAGTATGATCATTGTAGTGGCAATATACAACTGCAGGTCATTTCAAGCCATGCATGGTTCAGCTGCATTAGGGTGGGGCAGGTGACCTTCGAGGAGGAACTTAATGAGAGGCAAACAAAAAGGTTAAAAGGTGCAACAAAAGGATTCACTTTCCCACAAAGTTTGCTGAGGAAAAGCACCAGAATTCCAGGGGGCTCTTGCTCAAAAGCTTCCTTTGCTTCAGTGGCTGTTCTAGTCTGTGTTGTTGTTGTTCATCATCATCATCATCAACAATATCATGACTCTATCTCTATTGCCAAAATGATTCTTCCCTCTTGAACTGTGAGTTCAGTATTAGATTTTTTTTCTCACTCATCTTTTGTACCTCCCTTTCTGAGGGAAAAAGTAAAGTCATGAAGCTCCAAGATACTACCCAGTTCAGTTCTTCACCAAGTACTAATTGAAAAGGCCATTTTGGGATTTCAAGTCAGTGCCAGCAACTTAATATTGTTACTTATATTGAGTCAAATCCAACTGAAGATGGCTGTTGTAAATATTTTACACAAATTTTCTGGTTCTCTTGTTTCTCTTATGTGTTTGAATGGATCAAAATTATTTTCTCATCATGCATTCATGATGGTTAATATTTCTTTTCAACCCTGAAGTCCAAAACACTGGGACCAACATCACATGAGTATCATTGTCATTCATCTCCATTCCAGTCACTTTATCTTTGCTAGTATTTTGTTATGTTTTTTGTGCTTATAGAATTATTGTTTACTTGGGTTGAATACAGGGGTTGGGGGCTGCTTGTACTTTCTCAGGTGGTTCATTAAGAGGGTCAGGCTTAAAAACTAAGTATATTTACATATATAAATATACATTAAAAATCAGAAACTTGGTTAAAATATAACACAGTTGGCCAAAAAAGACTCCCATGTTTTCAAGATAGTTCATACTTAGAAATTGTAATTTTTCTTTTGAACCAATTCTTTATCCATATATAGGTAATCATGATGCTCATGACTCAGCACATGCTTGTAGATATAGGTAATCATGTCATATCAACATTGTATTGAGCTCAAAATATTGTTGATATGGTATGCCTTAGCAAAAGGCAATCCTAGAGAGTGAAAGGTGAGAATTCCAAAAACTTTGGCTTGGTTTTTCTGGACAAGTGCCCTGAGATGGATGCAACAGAGCAGTCACTTCATGAAGCTTTGCCACTGTCTGTGTCAGGAATGCATGTGGTTTGGCTGCTACACCCAGGAGGGGGGGGGAGAGACACATTTTTAACCATGTACTATGCTTTGATTAGATTCAGCAAACCAATGCCACCTCCAACTCTCTCTACCCAGTCACCTTCACACTGTTTCCTGACCTGTCTACAGATCAACACAGTGTAGTAAAAGCAGTGAAAATTGTTCATGTAAGGATGAGACATGAAGGGTGACAAATGTTGGTGATTACTGTTGCACAGTGTTACAGTGCAGAGGTAACAGGGACATATAAAGCGAGGGGCAATCAATAGAGATAGCAATGGCTCACTTGTCATTGAATGGATAGCAACATCCCACTTGCTTCATGGCTGGCTCCTGCTGTGACCATGGGTTGGATGAGTAGGAGGAGGTGTGGGTGTTGAGAGGGATGGAGGTGGGATGTGCTTGAGCCTGCCACTGTCCCTGCTGCAATAGTTTACTCCCCCACCATGGATTGAAGTCCCCCCAAGCCCTCCCCTTGGCCTTTTGACCTGGGAGTTTGGCTCTGATTGGCATCAATAATACAGGTATCCTGACTGACTACCTTTCCTTCTTGTAGGTTATCATCTCTTGGTTTCTATCGCACCCGCTTTAGGTCCGTGAGATCTTGATGCTCGATAGCCCTACTGGGGAATAGTACACGAAATCTTGATTCTTGGTTTCCTGTGGGGAGGGCGGTACATGAAATCTCTTGGTTCTTGATTACTTTTGGGTGATGATAGTACATGAAAATCTGATTTTTTTTTTTTTTTTGGGTATCAGTGCATGAAAAATCTGATTTTTACCACTTGATTTTTTGATCTCCGTTGGTCAAAAGCGCATGCGATCTTTGATGATGGACTGGAACGCGAACGCTTCCTTGCTGTGGGATTGGGACAACCACGCGCCATTTGGAGGGAACTGCAAGCTGTCCGCCGGCGGCGGCGGCGGCGGCGTTTCCTCTGGCTCAGAACTGGGGAATGGTTCCTCATCCAAGAGCACCATCTCTGCTTCCTTTGATTCCTCATCCAAAGCGGGAAAGGAACCGGAGTTTGTCGCGAATCCAAGGAATCATGACAAGAACAGATTTTTACAGGAGTCTGATTGTCCCCCAGTTGCGGTGCTGGCCGCTGGATTGGAGGAATCGCAGATAGGGCTAAAGCTTGGGAAGAGGACCTACTTTGAGGATGTTTCAGCTGAGAGTAATGCGAAGAATCCTTTTTCGTCGTTGGATTCTGCATCGGCGGCGACTGCTCTGGCTAAGAAGTCGAGAGTGACTCATCAGAGTGCACAGAGTACCTTCTGCCAAGTTGAAGGTTGTAATGTTGATCTCAGTGAAGCCAAGGACTATCACCGGAAACACAGGGTCTGTGTAACCCATTCCAAATGCCCCAAGGTTATCGTCGCCGGCCAGGAGCGCAGGTTTTGCCAGCAATGTAGCAGGTTACTTGGGAGTAAACAATTTATTATGCTTTTCCAAGAAATAGAGTTATTTCTATACGTGTCATCCTTGCTAATATTACTTACATCTGAATTGTTGAATATTTAACCAATCATTATGCTGCAGTCATCCCTTATCTTGCATGGTCTGGTTTGTTCATGTTTAAGGTTCCATGAGTTGTCCGAGTTTGATCAGAAAAAGCGAAGCTGCCGTAGACGTTTGTCTGATCATAATGCACGACGTCGCAAGCCACGGCCTAACTTAATCACATTCAATTCAACAGATTTTTCATCTTCATTTTATGGTATAAATGAATTCTAACTTCACTTTTTTTTGCTTTTGATCTTTTGTTATCCATATGGAATAAGTGAAGAAGCGCAGTTCGGGCTATGCTGTTTACAGACATTGTTTTCTCACATAAAATGGGATCGTAATGTACCTGTTACCTATCTTTATCATCCTGAGTAAACTCCACTGCTATAACCTAAATGGAGCACTACATATGCTTTTATGAGATTGATTATGATATCCCTGCTACTTCATGTGTCTCCCTTAGCAAGTTAACCTTGCAAGACAATCTTGATGTTGCATTGCTGCTTTTTTTTTTTTTTTTTGTAGCAGTGGCTTACAAAACTATCCTTAATGTTCCTCTTTGCTGCTCCTGAAATGGTGATGGTCCACTATAACCGGAAAACATATATTTGAAACACAATCTTGTCCTTCGCCTTTTCCTTTTCTGAGTTGATCTTGTAGTGTTTATATGACTGTTGACAGCACTCGGTTGTACATCCTCGTCCTTAGCCCTTTTAAAAGATTAAGAAAACTTAATTATGAAAGTGATCAAAATGGAAGCATAAGTTGCAATCAAAAGGTGCCCTAAGAATATGACTATGCAGATTTCCACTGTGCCACTTTACCTCAGGTGACTAAAAGCCTAAAAGCAATACTTATATTTTTACACAGATTGTTCAATCTTTTCATTTTATGGTTCACTTCTAGCTATGATAAATGAGATACCATATCCAAAGAACTATACTCTAGCAATACTTATCTTGCTTAAACTTCATTCTGCTGTTGTTAATTTTTCGTATACTATATCCAAAGAACAATGAGATACTTGTTAAGACTTGCTGCTTTGTTGATGTTGTAATGAGATACTTGATAATTTTATGACATGATTTTTTTTTTATAATATTGCATTTCTCACTGCTGAAAGTTAACCGGCCTTTTGCAGATGATAGACATCATATGAACTTGCTATGGAATAAAACTCTGTTTGGTCACATGAGATCCATGGCAAGCACCACAATTGAAGGCTCACAAAATGACAAGCAAACACAAATGAGAGGCCCATGGGTGAAATCAACAAAAGAACTCGGCATTGATGAGCAGTTGCCTTTGCCAAACACCCAGCTATCAAATGGATTTTTCACACTTTATCATGATGTGGACAAGCTCTTACCACTCAAAGGCACTGCTGCCGAAGTACTCAATCAAGGTAAGTGATGTATTCATGCAAGCTATTAGTTCGAGAGCTCCATTTATTTGTTGCTTTTGCCCAGTGGTATATGGATGGTTCTCTATGTTTTGAATTGTTCTTCTCAAAATTGAAATCCATATCTCCCAAATGTGGCTGTTCAATACTTGTTTCCATTTTCACTATTGCCAAACTTATGGATAGATGAAAATACATAAATGCAGAAGAAACATTACATGTGTCTTTGTTCTTGAGTTTTTCTTTTTTGAAAAATCTAGACATCTTAATAGTGTCTGGGTAAGACTTTGCAGCAATGTGATGCATGATACACTGTATACTGTGTAACCCTTCTGCCTCTAACTTCTTCAAAAACCAAGTTGACATGAAATAGTATACCTCTTGTGACACTTTTAAGATTTTTCAGCTTTGGATATGTTTTGATTTAGTAGGATCTTCAGAAATATATCACCATGATTTGTTGGTTTTTTTCTGTCTTGATTTGGTCATATCAATTTGATTGTCTGTGGTGACTTGTTCTGCATGAGGTCAGCTAGTTTTCATAAACTGACCATTTTGTTAGGAGATCAAGTCTTTTCCCTTTTAAAATAAACAGAATATGGTGCATTTTAATTGCTCTCTTTTCTTATTAATGTTCCTTTTAATTGAATGTTTGTTGGATAGATAATTTTTCAAGCATCGCAAATTCATGTCATAGTGGGAGATGTTACCTAACTAAGTTTAAAAGTATGTAGTTATTCTAGTAGTCATGTCTGTTTATAAATCAACAACGAAGACCCTAACAAGCCTGTCATTGTCCTTGGCATCACCTTGGAATTGCTAGGCGACGAGCATCCGGTGTCTATATCATGGAAACAGTATTACCTCTGCTATTTGATTATTTTGGCTGCATCTATTTGAGGATCACTCCATCAAAAAAGAATCACAATTTTTTTCTTTCTTAAATTCACTAGGATAAGACGATACACTTGAATCACAACTATCTTATAAATAGAGTAGGATAATTTCGCTAGCTTTTTCTCAGTAAGTTATTGATCATCTTTTCTTGAAGACTTGAGCATTGTTCTATGAGATTTCATGACCCATGGAATGGGTGTAGTCGTGGTGTCCAGAATGAATCAAGTGCAGGAACCTTTAAAACATGTACATGGGGACAAACCTGCTCCATCTAGTTTCATTTGCATATCTGTTTGCTATGTGCTAAGCCTGTCAGATGACTGTTTCATGGTTCATTAAAGTTGACATGAAGTATGCGTAATGTTATTCTAGATTTTATGGTTTACACGAGCGTCAAAGTTCTCGATATAATGGTAACAGGACCACGATTTATTAGAAATTACGTATCAAGGAATGTCTTGAAGTTTCTGGTAATCCATGTAATTTCAAGCCTAAAAAACATTACATTTAGATGGTCCAGATAATACTGGTTCTATATCTGGCACATGTTTAGCTGTCATCGTGATCTTCCTTCAGGCAGCTGCTACCTATTTTCATTGGCCAATCACAGATGGAAAACTCATGCTTCTGGCTGCAGTTACTGAACAACAACAAAAATCATCTCTCTACAAAATAACGAACACCATTGAGAATGCAGCCATCCTTTATGTTATCAATAGTTTTGGTAACATATGTATGTTCTCTTTTCCAGGTTCAGAGGCATCTGCCGGAGCTTCGAACTTCGACGGAGCACCAGATCTTCGGCGTGCTCTCTCTCTTCTGTCAACCAACGCATGGGGTTCTCCTGACCCTGGACAACCATCGTCCATCGTCGAGTTTCTTGACACTAACCACCACAGCACAGCGGAGCCCATGATGCCTACATTGAACTCCTCAGGTCAATTTTTTCCCGGACAGTCTCTGGCTCAGCAAGCTCAACTGCTTCCATTTACCATGCATAGAGATGACAACCATCCCCAGGGGGTTCAGCTGCAAAACAGGGACACTCTTTTCGATCCCCGTCAGATCCATTGATGCTGAGAAGTCAGATGGCTGGTACATTGACTTGGATCGATTGCTTGGAGTTTCTATTCCTACTTAGGATTCTGTCAGGAGATTAAGTTTCTTCTAACAATTGAATTTACTGCTGCTTTATAGATTTTGGCTGCTGCTACTGCTACTGCTACTGCTGCTATCCCACCTATATTGGTTGGTTCTCAACTGTTGCTTGTCCACAGTAGGCACTGCCAGGTAATGGTGAATTCATGAACATGATCTGTGTTATGATTCTGAGACTGGCCTCTTTTGTGCCTTCCCAAAATGTGGTTCTGTGGAATACTGCAAGGTTCGAGTGTTTCTTATGAGTGTTTCTTATGCATCGCGGTTCATAGTCAGAGGACAACTAAAACATGCATTGCTGCCCTAAATCATCATAATCAAACTAATAATGCATTGATTTCCATTGATAACAAAGTTATGCTACAACTCACAGAACATGATCAAAATTCTCAAAATAATAAAGACAATTAAAAGAATATTTCCCTTCTTGACTGTTTTCATATTTGTATCTCTGAATTTTTGGTAAAGAAATTTACCCTTACAGAATTCAAAAACTTGCATATACTTGCATCTCGACTGATGGTTACACATAGATTAGTTTTAATACCCTTTATGTGTTCATTATGATACTAAGAATATTAACGAGTACTTTAGATAACTAATTACTGCTAGAATTGGTTGGCCAGAGCTTTTTTGAATGGATATGTATATATATATATATATATATATATATATATATATATATATATATATATATATGTATATATATGTATATATATGTATATATATGTATATATATGTATATATATGTATATGTATATGTATATATATGTATATGTATGTATATGTGTATGTATGTGTATGTATATGTATGTATGTATATGTATGTATGTGTATGTATATGTATATATGTATATATGTATTTGTATATGTATACTCTATGTAAAAGTATATATATATATATATATATATATATATATATATATATATATATATATATATATCTTCCTGTTTTATCATGGATGTTTGAACATCTTCTCTTCTTCCTCTGTCAAAACTTCTTCTGCATATATACCTTTACAGTCAAGTGTTCAAATGGGAAGCAGATTTCTTCCATGTCCTCATCAACTATGCCTACATCAACTCTATCTCCTTAGAAGGCCCTCCTCATCCATAGTCAATCACCAATCAAAACAAAAAAAGGTTGCAATCTGACATTTAAAAGATTACCATATAGCTGCACACTCTGCCTTTATGTGAAGCTGCATACATGAACAGATCAACATAGAAGTTGAAGACCATATGTTTGTGCCATTTGCTAAAGGAAACCTTTTGTATTTGTAAAATCTAATCTTTAAATATATGGGAGAATAACAATATTTAAGTCACACATGAAAGTTCTGATGGAAAATTACAACTAGTTGAACTATCCTGTTGTTCTAAGCCTTGCATATATTTTACAATGGCATTGCAGAAATCACCAATAAGATGGACATTGTGAGCTACAGGAATTTCACAACGTTGTGATTCTCAATAAATTACAACAAACTGCAGTTTGTCTTGTTTGATTGTGAGCCTCCATCCCCACTTTCAGAGTTCATAGAATATAATTTAATCCTGTGTTATTTCAGAATCTGCAGAATACACTACTCAAAACAGATGAGCCGTACAAGGTAGTATGTCACAAAGATATGTAGCTGTTGAACTTCAAGGTAATCATGCTCCTCAATAAACCATTTAGCCACGAAAAATTAGAGGTACAATTTGCCATTTTTCACCTCAGTGGGATTCCTTCCAAAATCTTCTCTTTTTATCTGAGTTCTTGCTAGCTCTCCTGCTCACGAAAATGAAAGAAATAACCATCGCATGTTTTCAGATCTGGAGACAAATTAGTGAGAACATAAGGGGATCCATTTGCAAGAGAACGTATCATGTTCCAAATGTTACAGAAGGTGATTTTCGGAAATTTAACATAAACGCAAAATAGATGTCATTCCTGAACTAGAAAGCATGTTTCTTGTTCCCTTGTGATCCTCTTGGTGGGAGAGCTTTCCTGCAACAATACAGCAATAGGAACATGGATAAGCACAATTCCCATATTATATTATGATGGTGTTGGCCATCATTGATGAATGATATCTGACCATAGTACATGTTTAGCATCCAAAATCAGAGACACATTAACATTGAAAAGTGTGAGGCTCCAGACAAGTAAATTTGCACCAGAAGACAGCAAATATGGTGTCAACCAATGAAAATCAAGTGCTTTGTTCATATTTCTCAATGAAAAAGCTGTTTGTTTGAAGGCCATTCCAGAAAGAATTGCATCTTAATACCTTCAGAAGTCCCTTGGCAGTACCGTTATCCAATGGACCATGTGCCACTTATGGTTAGCATAAATTTTTTGAGTATGCAAAAGATTGTGGGAAAAGGCACCTAAAGAAGTAGAATTATCGTTTCATCTTAGGAACAATAAAGTTCAATTATTGTTTAATAGCCTAAGAGAAGATTCAAATTATCTGGATTCATTATATAGCAAAGCAAAAGGTCAAGCAATATCTAACAAGTCAACTAGTTGTTGGTGAAAAAGTTAATTCAACCATTAGTTCTTGCATATAAAAATATGATTTAGAGTATTGAAAGCAATGAGTTTGAGAAAGTTTAGGCTGAATCTGTAGCTACCTGCATGGAGCCACATGCCATAATTGGCCTAATCTCGCTCCAAATCGTGTTATGGACATTCTCACCACTGGATCTGTAAACTCTCTTATTGCTGCTTCCTGTAATGCAAACAGGAATTCCATCTGTGCTTTTGTAGAAAGAAAAAGGTGCCTTGGTTCGTTAGCCATGCTCAAATCAACAACCTACAAAGCATTGAGAAAGAGAATGTTACTTGGACCAATTGTATTATGTGAATTACAAACAAATTAAACACAACAATCACTCAGGCTACTTCATAGACTTCATATGTATCAGCTGATAAGCAAAGTGATGCAATCGTGGATGGATAACTTGCCTGTTGCAACCATGGAATTGCGAATTCCAGAAATCTTTGATCAACAAATTTTGTGGCCATAATGGTAAGTACTTCATCAGTTGTCTCACATGACAATCTATCAAGAACAGGACCAGTTCTATCCATAAGCTGGACCAGACTAAGATCATCTCCAGAAAGGATGGCCTCCACATATGCTGACTCCACATTCCCCATGCTAAGAAACTCCTTGACTTGTTTCCAAAATCCAGTCACATCTTTGAAGTTACTAAGCCTGGCACTTGCATTTTTCGGATCTTTTTCTTGACTTCTTACACATCGAAGGCTTCTTCCTGAATTATTATTCATGCTGTCGCCTGTTGGGTTTTTTGGTACTCCAACTGTTGAATCTTTCTCTACTCCCTCTTTGACTGATGTGCTTGATCTACTAAATGAAGCCAGATTATCCCCCCAAATCTCCATGCTTTTTGAAGATAGTGTTGATTGTTGCTTGTAGTTATCACTCACCAATGGCCTAGGTGTGACTGCAGAAAGCTTAGGGGAAGAAGAACCTGGTTGTACTTTCTTTAAAATTTTCGAGCAACCCATGCTAGAATAATTTTCACATTCCACAACGGAATATGTAATTGTATCTACAGCATGCTCCAAGTCATTCACCTTTGACTGTAGTTTTGAGACATTATCCATTGAGCTTCTCATGAACACCTGAAAGATGGCAGATCCAATATGTTAGCATGTATACATAAAAATATCACATGGGCATAAAATTGAACAATTGTAATTCAACAGCACATCAAGGGCCTAGAATTGGCTATTGTCAAAATGATTATGACAAATTGGTCCATGCACACTGGATCAGAGTCTGAAAGTTTACCAACATTATGGTCTAGTTAATTCCAATTATCAGAAGTTGTGAAAAACACTATACTTACGGGAGCCTTGTGCAGTAGGCTGATTTTAACTAAACTTTTAAAATTGAATATGTAATGCAAAAGTAGAACTGAAAATGGACGTAATTAGCAATATCAAGGAAAGCTTACAAGCAACAACACTATTAAAAACAAAGTAATTGCCTATACCTGACTTATTTTCTATAGCAAATAGTTAATTTCAAGGACAAAACTATTTAATATGCTATATATTCATTCTTAATCCAAGGTTCAATCAATTCATACCTCTTAGCAATTAAAGATGAAAACTAAAAAGGTCTTAGAGAATTGTTAGAAGATATAACAAGTTTTGAAGCTCAAGTACATTATGATGCATACACAAGACAAATTACCTGTAAGAGATCCAGCAAGTTTGATTGTTTGGTTTCAATTTGTAAGAGTTGTTGTTTGATGATTGCCAGTTCATTTGCAGCATGCAGACAACATCCATGCATACTGTGTGAACACAAGTCTGTAACAGTGGAGTCCAGACTCTTCCGCTCCTGAGTCCGAAGGCATTCAGGTCCACTGTCCTCAATGACAGAATTGTTGCGTCCTGTAATATTTGTTGAATCATTATCCCTAGGACCATCATTAGATGTAGTTGCATGCTTTATCTCATAGCTGCCACTAGCTAAATCTGATACAGAGGAGTAATCTGGCTTGTGATCCGGGCTGTAACCAAAATTTATGTCTTCAACCCCAGCTGTATTTACCACCCTTCTTTCAAAAGCACTGCTTGCACAACTCGTCTCAGATTCTCTACAATCGGTAGCAATTAGTGGCATAGCACGAGACTTCGGGACTGATATCTCAATGTGCCAATCACTTGGCTTCAGGTGCTGATGAGTAGGTGCATTATTTGTACATAGTTTCCTGGCAGATAAAGGAGCTCTTTTCTGTGTAGAACAGGTGGAGCTGCCACTTGGACAAGGAACAGGGCCTATTTTCCTAACAAATGTGTCTCTCCAGCCACTATCACTAGCACTAGTGACATCATTCAAGTCTCCACCAAAATTTTCTGTTGTGTGCATATAAAACACTAGTATCAGTAGCAATGATCTGACAACGCAAATTTAGATGTTATATGTAAGTGCTCATGCATCCTAAAGAAAAAATTGCTAAGATATGAGAAAGGCACATCAGAAATGGCAATCATTAGAGCAAGAAGTTGTAGGAATCATGTTGGTTGATAAGAGATAAATGCAGACAAGCATACCCAGAAGAACTCAGGTAGCACAGTCAGTACATAAGAACTCGGAGACAGCAATCATCATGAGAAGTTTTGAACTCCTAATTCTTGATATGAAGTATTAAGAAATATCTGTCGATTTCACACAGTAAAAATCTTTAACACATTTCAATTAGTACTATTTATTCTTGTCCAGAAAGAAGTCTACAATTGAATTTTCAGTATGTGTCAACAGAAAGAGGATTTCAACCAATTAGTGCAGATGAAGAAATAGTAAACCACTAGGCTAAAGAAATCAAAAGCATCACATATCATGGCATGAAAGGGCACTTAATGAGGTTCTTAGAAGCAGTTGTGCACTAGAACCTTTTGTGGATGATCCAACTTCTGAAGGTTCAGGAGAACCAGTCCCCGGAAGAGCTCTCCAACACTGTATAGCATGCAAGATAGAGTCCCTCACAGGTTTCACCTACAAAAGAAAAGTTTGATTACATGTACACAAACCAAATATTCGGTTCATCTCAAACCAGTAAGCAGGAACCAACCTTGTCAAATCGGCAGGATTCAAGTGAACGGATGCAAGTACTTTTCAATGGTGCCATAGAAGATCCAGGGTTTACAGCAATACCAGCCAACGCCACAGATGCAGCTTTGCGTGTTGCCCAATCATTACTTTTGAGGGCTTCCAGAATGCTGTTAACAGCTGCAGACAAAGCATGCTCGGCCAGAGCACATCCTGCCTGGTAGCATAAGGTGGGAAACATTCATGTCAAACAAATGAACAGAGCAAGAAAAGTATTCTGGAAGATATACCACTAGACGGTAAAGCAAGGAACTGGAGAATAAAGAAGAATATGCCACTTCATAAAACTAACACTAGCACTGGACTAAATCTATCCCTTTTACATTGAGAATTGCACTTAATTGTAAGAATTCACAGTACTGGATGTAAAAATGGATCTTTTAGCAAGTCATTCCTATAAATCAAAATATCTCATCTCCCAGGAACAATTAGGTGATTCCCAACATCTGTTGAACTTTAGAAGTCAGTTCCAGTGCATCAAAATGATTATATTAAGAAGAACAATATCAATTACTCCTATCAACCATTAGAAGGTTATGGAAGAAAATCCTGACATCCAATGGATCTAGCTGCGCACTTTTTGATCTATGGAGGAATTCATTTCCTCCAGACTTAGATCTCTTGGTTCGCACTGATGCGAATAGGATTATTTCCTATTTGCACAAAAAAAAGTTCTTCTACTTTACCTAACACAAACTTCATCGTAACACTTGATAGAATGAAATGGCATTTTAGGAAACATCATCAAATGTAATGGAAGTACCAATTCACATTCTCTAAGCAGCCATAAGGAGAAGAACCAAAACTTGAACTGCACAAATCCCATTCACTAAGGTAAACAATTTAAACCTGTATGATGCTTCGGATCAACTCGATGATGGCCGGCTTCGCCATGAAGTGCTGATTCTTCAACAACTTGATAACACGCGCGAGCATCTGAGGCAGAATGGATTGCGGAGTGTCGCTGGCCTCGTCGATAACCCTCGCCAAGCACAACGCCGCGCCCACCTGCACATACCGGTTCTGCTCCCCCAGCGCTTCGAAAAGCGGCCTGGCCAGCGCCACGAACGTCGCCCCGCCACCGTCCCTTACGCTGCTCGCCAGAACGCCGCACGTCTCGACGCAGGCGTCCCGAACGACCGAGTCCGTGTCCTTGAGCCGCTTGACGATGGAACCGACCATCTTCCCGAGATGAATAGCCAAGAGACCGCCGTGGGACCGCGCCAAAGCGCCCATCACCCGCACGCACTCCCTGCGGACGCCGCTCTTCTGGTCGGCGTCGGTCTCGGCGACGCACGACAGGAACGGGGAGACCATGTCGGGGGCCAGGCCCTCGGCGGCCCGCTCGAGCTCCTCGACGCCGATCCGGTGCGTGTCGCGGTCAGCGAGCTTGTTCAGCGCAAGGACCACCCGCTGCTTCATCTCGAAGATGGCCTGCTGTGCCGTTGGCATCTTCCCCCCGCCGGGCCTGGTCTTGGCCTTGGGATGCGCCGCAGCGGACCTCATCGCCATGAATCCAGTTCACAGTAGACTTGGATCCCGATCCTGGCGACAAATCTCAGCACCGAGAGGCCATCGGAACAGGTAAATGGAACGAGAAGAAAGAGGGAGTAATGATGCACGAGACATCAACCATCTTTACTCAGAACTCTTCGCTGCAAAAGGCAAAAGAGAAAAGGAAGACGGGAATGCAACAAGAGGAGCGAGTTATGATCAATTCCAAGGAGGAGGAGATGCGGAATCGGAGAGAGAGAGAGAGAATTCGAATTGGCCCATCTTAAGATAAGCGTAGACATCGAGAGAAACAAAAGCTTGACGGGATGGCAGTGAGGGAGAGAGAATGAAGTGTAGGGAATATCGAGAAACATATTTACCCGGACAATTTACCTGCTTTTTCTTTAGAAAAAAGGCTATGGAATCGTGTGAAACGATCATGGGGCCACCATTTTTGCCAATAGAAAATTTGGTATAAAACTGGGTAATGATCTTAAGAGTTTAGACAGTTATTGCTCGTGAACATTTTCGCGCTTTTGGGCTGCGTCGATTCGAAATTCCAAATGCGGAAGCACGGGGGAGCAGTAGTCGGAATCGTTCGAGTACGCGTTCGCATGCGCCACATGCAAAGAGGGAGCGATTAGCCAAGTTGTCATTGGCTGAATAGGTGGCCCCACTCGAATTGTTTTGCGTGGCCGCTTTGTATTCGACGAACGTTTAGTTAAGTGATTCAGGGTGCGTTTTTACCAGACGGGGGACGCCGGAGACCGCGACAGGTACGGTCACGTGGGCGCGGCGTGGAGTGGATGCATTAGGCTTGTTATTTATGGTTACCTTCGTACGATAGACCCGCTACTTTACCTTTCTTGTTATTTGGACCTTTGACGTGGTGGCCCGGTGATGCCTCCAGTTACACACGACCGTACATGGCCTGATTGGATCGGGTTTGGGTTCGAGTTTGGATTCGGATGGTTAGCCGTGTTGCTTTCCGTCAATATTACCAGCCCAGCAAAGACACGCGTGAATCGGAGAAGCGGCAGACCTCCAGGTCAACACCCCCTTGTTTTACGCGGGGCCTATGTGCTATTAATGGGTCCCAACACGCCCTGCCAATTAGAGAGTGTTGACCGCGGGTCCAGCCACGGACATCTCTGTGAACAGCTCAAACCAGCCTCTCCTACCCACAACCATGTCCTCAAAACCCCCAGCAATCCACCCACCCCAATCCGCACCGTCTCAAGTTCGACGTCCAGATAGCCCGGGTGCCGCAGCCATGGCGGATTCATGGCCTCTGCAGCTCCTCACGTTCCTCTTGTCCTTCACGCTGTGGGGATACTCCGTGGCCATGTCGGACGACGGCCGCGTCCTACTCCAGTTCAGGGCGACGCTGTCCTCCGGCGGAGGCGACGCTGCTCTTTCCAGCTGGGCCGGCGGCAAGGGACCATGCATGGACCAGAACGTCTCCGCGTGGACCGGCGTCTACTGCGAGAATGGAAATGTGTCGACGCTGCAGCTGGAGAACATGGGCTTGTCGGGCAAGTTGGATCTCGAGATCCTCACCGGGTTGCTGGGCCTCCGCTCGCTCAGCTTCAGCAACAACAGCTTCGAGGGACCGGTACCGGACTTCACGAAGTTGCCCGCGTTGAAGTCCATATACCTGTCGATGAACCGGTTCTCCGGTGAGATACCGGACGGCATGTTCTCGGCAATGCGGGCGCTCAAGAAGGTGTGGCTGTCGCACAACAACTTATCAGGGCGGATCCCGAGCTCTTTGACGGTGCCAACCAAGCTCATGGAGGTGGGACTCGATGGCAACAAGTTCGAGGGGAAGCTGCCGGATCTCCGACAGCCGGAGCTGCGCATGGTGAACGTCTCCTACAACAATCTCGAGGGGCCGATCCCGGAGAGGCTCAGCAATATGAGTGCAAGTCTGTTCGAAGGTTAGTCTTCGATTTCTCCCCATATGCATCACAAAACAGATCCTTAGGTAACTCTGTTTCGACTAAACAGGCAACAAGAACCTTTGTGGAGCACCACTCGGGGTCTCATGCACACCATCGAAGAAGCTCGCGCCTGCTCTTCTTGTCGGCATCATACTGATAGCAGTTAAAGTCCTGACGCTACTCATCGGACTGATTGGTTTCCTCCTTCGACGCCGCGCCCCAAAAGGAAAGACTACAACGGACAAGCTTCAACCCGCTAAATCCAAAAGGATCGAGGATTTGGAGGCAGCCAGTGTGGAGAAAGGATCAGCAGATCACGATGGGGAAAAGAAGAAGGTGCCGAAGAAGGAGCAAGGGAAGTTGACGTTCGTTGCGGAGGGAAGGAGGAAGTTCGACATGCAGGATTTGCTCAAGGCTTCAGCCGAAGTCCTTGGCAGCGGAAATTTCGGGTCTTCCTACAAGGCCACCCTGGTCGACGCCCCTGCGGTGGTCGTGAAGAGGTTCAAGGAGATGAATGGTGTGGGAAGGGAAGACTTCCAAGAGCACATGAGGAGGCTGGGGAGGTTGTCGCACCCAAACCTCCTGTCTCTGGTGGCCTACTACTACAGGAAGGAGGAGAAGCTGCTGATAACCGAGTTCGTCCCCAATGGAAGCTTGGCTCACATGCTGCATGGTAAACGCCATGATCTGAATGCCATCAGAAATCCCAAGCTCTTTTCTCGCGAAGTACGATCATAAACTGCCTTGCAACTCCACGTCCAGGAAACCGCGGCTCGACGGAGTCACCGCTCGATTGGCCGACGCGCTTGAACATAGTTAAAGGCGTAGCAAGAGGCCTCGCTTACCTCTACGAGGAGCTCCCGATGCTGACCGTTCCCCATGGCCACTTGAAGTCCTCCAACGTGCTGCTCGACCAGTCACTCGCGCCCCTCCTCGCGGACTACGCCCTCGTGCCGGTGATGAACAAGGCAACCGCTTCCAAGGTCATGGTGGCCTACAAGTCCCCGGAGTGCGCCCGCCATGGCAAGCCTTCCAAGAAGAGCGACGTGTGGTGCTTCGGGATACTAATGCTCGAGATACTAACAGGTGAGTTCCCGGCCAATCATCTGACCCAGGGGAAAGCAGGCGCGGGGGACTTGGCGAGCTGGGTAAGCAGAATCGCCAGTGAAGAACGGGCAAGCCCAGTGTTCGACAAGAACATGAAGGGGACCGAGAACAACGAAGGGGAGATGTTGAAGCTGCTGCAGATAGCAATGGCCTGCTGCGAAACCGATGATGAGAGCAGGTGGGAGCTGATGACAGTGCTGGAAAAGATCGAAGAGATAAAAGGAGAGTGAATGAAGGGTTTTCATGTAAGGCAATGGCTGAGGACGAAGACTCCTCCTCCAAGCAACTGCAGAAGTCGCTGGGGGAAGGCTATATACAGGAAGTCAACGTGAATCATGCGATTTGAGACATTGGAAGGCAGGTTTTGGGGAATGGTGTTCTTGCAGATACTTCTTGAGAGTGTGGAGTGTGTAAATTCATAGAACTTGATGAAATTGAACATGTTAGCTTAGACTAATGACTGATTTCCTTCTCCTTCAGTTCTTGATTCATCCATGAAAAGATTCATTCTCTTCATAAGATATTTACTAATAAAATTTCATGAATAACTCATTTAAATTTTTTTATATATATAATAAGTATAAATCAACAAGAAAAGCAAATCTCATGTGATACACACCATTCACCTCTATAATGAATAGGTCTGTTGAAAATTTTCTTCTAATTAAAATCATAATTTAACATGTATCCCTTTTTGTCGCGGTTATGAAATAGATAAAATAAATCTTTAAATCATATTAAAACTATTTGTAATTTGATTCACTAGTTCATATGATTATCTCGATAGATATAGTAGCATGACATATATTTTTTTTGAGAAAAAAATTTTAAGCCAACATAAATAATATTATGTTCCTTCTTATCTCATAAACAACCAATTGTCCTGTGGGGGATTAAACTGATGTGTCTCAAGCCATATACACATGGAAATCTTTGATTCAATCAAAATAATAATAACAATTTAAAATTATTTCTAATAATTATGAATTAATTAGGACATAGTGGAGTAATGGACTATAGAGCTAATTTGCTAAAGTGCCTAAAGCTATTTTGGGTCAAAGGATGAAATATTTGAACTACCAACCAAATTCTCCATGTTTACAAAATGTAAATATGCAAAACATTTCATAATTTTTCATTAATGAATGCCTCAGCTACTTGTAACACACCCGATTTAATCTCATATTAAAATAGATAAAATCATTAATTTGAGTTTCAACATTTTAATTAAATGATTCAAGCTCGTTAATTTGACGGGTTACTTATCCATCATAATATCACAGATATAATAATTATATTATTCTCCTCTAATTATGATAAGCCATCATTGTAATAAATGAAACATAATGATAATAGTGGAATAGAAAGTTAAAGGGTGTGATAGTAACATATATATATATATATATATATATATATATATATAGATACAAATATCCTTTGATGAACTGAATTGCGATGCACTCAGCAAATTTGATCCAAATTTTATAATTATATTTTTAAGGATAAGATTTTGTACAATAATAAGGCTATTCCCTTCCCACATACGAGACTATGATTTGAGTCAAAAATAAAAAATAAAAATTGCTTCTCTAACTACTTAGACATAAGATTATTTATTTTAATTCTTTTCATACCTCACATTAGTAGAATATTAGATTAATTATAAATTATATCATGTAATTAGTTAACTTTAGTATTTTGATAATTATATTTTTAAAAATTATATTATGATCCATATACTTATGAAAGTGAACATTTAACTATGTTTCTTTTCACGTTATTAATTTTGCTGACGAAAATACTCCACGTGCTAAGTGGTAAACCAAAGTGAGGTAAAGTCAGCATATATTTAATGGTAAAGCCTATTGTATTTTCGTCAATAGAGTCAATTGTGTAAGGAGAAATAGAATTAAATATTTCATTTTCATTAGTATAGTGATCCCAATAAGAATAACTAAATACTAAATATAACTAATTAAAAAAATCTATAATTAATCATATATTATCATAAAAAAATAATATAAATAATATGTAAGACTACGACTCTCCCAAAATATGTCACTTTGCTGTATAATATATTACGATAATACATGTGTGATTTTATATCTACTATTTTATCTTAAAGTTAAGGTGGGATTTGATTTCAAAATATTACTAACAATAATCTATATCATTACCGATTGTATTAATTAACATTTTAAAAAATATTGTATATCTTAATTAACCCTCGGCTTTGTTTGCTGTCATTTTGTTAAGGGAAATGTCCCACGCCACGCAATCGTAACAGTCCAAAACGATGCAGAAGCCGAAACAGCACCAGCCAACTCTGCATGACAGCATGGATACATCGCAGTACGTGCATGGCTGCAACAGAAAACCGACAGCCACATCCACGCAGAGCCTCAACTGATATAAAGAAGAGGCATTCAACATATACTCATAGAGAGAGAGAGAGAGAGAGGAATTACCAAGAAAAAGAGCATACGCTATCTGCTAGAGAGAGAAAGAGAAGGAACCCAAGGACCGAAGGAACGAAGGAGAGGGGCTGCACTGTGGTGGTAAGCTCTCTCTTCTTTCTGCTGTCCATGATGCGGCTCATCATCTTGCTCCTGACATGATGGAGAATGGCCGATTCCAAGCAATGCAGAGAGTCATGTCACAGAAAGAGCAGTCGGATGGCCAAGCACGCCAACTGGTAGCAGTGGCCGTCGACAGGGACAAGAGCAGCCACGCTGCCTTCAGATGGGCTCTGGACAATGTTGTCACCAAAGGCCAAACCCTCACCCTCATCCATGTCAACACCAAGTGTAAGCGGACTTGCCCCTGGTTCTCGTTTGATCCAGCCTTGTCTTCATGAAATCTTTGTTGTAACGACTCTCCCTTCTCTTTTTGATGCATTGCAGCGGGGTATGGAGATGATGCAAGGGACGTTTTTGTCCCTTTTCGATGCTTTTGCACAAGAAAGGATGTGAGTCATCTTTGCTTTCATTTTAGAGTTTAACATAGTAAATTTCAATCTAGTGATTACTTCGACCAATCTACTGTTCAATTATTGATGTGAGTACAAGAAAATTAACAGAGGCCATTGAAAGCCATGATCATCTTAGACATAGCAGATTACCTGTTTGAATAATTGTGTCTGAGGCTTGGTGATACCTGCTCGGTGATGCATAATGACTCCCTTTTTCGAATGTGGTGACGAATCTGCTGTTCCTTTTCGAGAAGGTGATGAGTTTAGGATCGATGAAGATACCTTGCGGTTACATCCAAAAATTTCAATGTTAAGACCACTTCCATAGCCCCACAAATGATGATGAACCTGCTGGTCCTTTCCTGGCCAGCAATAGAAAAAGGATCAATTAAGATACCGTGAGGTTATATTAAAGAATTTTCAACATCAGATATGTTTAGATCATTTCCACACACCCACAAATGGTGAAGGATTGGTTGTTTCTTCCTTAGCAAACGATAAATTGAGCAATAGATATGGTTATATCTTATCTCCTGTGGCTGTAGCAATATCTTAAGATCAGACAGTGTTCCTCTACAAACTAGGATAATGCTAAGAGTCTAGTGATATACCATTATACCTCATTGAGGAAGCCCTGGTGAAGGGTAGTTGACATTGTCACCGACTCGAGAAAATCCACAGCATGGACAATTTCTTCTTCTGCTTCCTTCTTTGAACAGATTCCAGCTGATCACCCAATTCATGCACTAACTTACGGATATCAAATTTGAGTATTCCTCAACAGGTATATAACAAAGATGTCATACTTGAAGACACTGATGTTGCCAAAGCGATCATAGGGTTCGTTGCTGATGCTGCAATTGAAAAGCTAGTGGTTGGTTCATCATCATCAAGAGGTGGATTTGTCAGGTGATCTTAAATCACTTGAGCACTTCTACAACTAAAGTCGAAATCTGTTTGGGCTGAAAAATATGTCTTTCAACACCAACTCTGTCATATTTTCCTCAGATCATTCAGAAACTCAGACATCAGTACCAATATCTACAAAGGTGTGCCTGATTTCTGTACTGTCTACCTCATCCATAAGGGGAAGGTATCCTCCGTGAAGAATGCCGTCCGGCCAGCTCCAGCCTTCTCTCTTCTCCAGAAGCAAATCCAAGGCCTTTCAAGTGTTAGACCTGACTCACTGGACCATAGTCACAAGAATGACATGAAAGGTCTGTGTTGCCATCAGTATAGGTACCATTGCAGTCTCTTCTTTTCCCCTGTTAACACAAGTTTTTTGCTACTTCTGTTCCTGAAGATCGGAATTTCCTAATGCCAAGTGAAGCTGCATTTGCTCCACGGAATCTGCAAAGAGAGGATGAATCGATCAAGTAAGAATTTCCATAAATCAAGAAAAAATTGCATATGAAATTTACCCTCCAATGCTGAACATTAGGCTTAATGCCTCAATTAGGTCACCTTTTACTAGGGGAACATGTGTTTCAACCAAAAAATCTAATGGAGAGATGATGATTGATGGCGATAAATCACTTGCCAATGCCCGCTCCTATCCTCCAAGATTGTCAAACATTTCAGACACCTATGATTGCAATTCTGAATCATCATGCTCATCTGGAAATGAGGTCGCTTCCCTATCTAGTGAGAGTCTATCATCTCAGCCTAAGGTGAGTTTGACTACATGGGATAGTAAAGAAAAAGAGAAGTAAAGCAAAGCCAAGGCCAGCTTTCAAGTTTTCACAATCACTGGTATATAAGAAACCACTAACCAATGCCATAGCAGAATGTGAATATTACCTTTGAAATTTCAGGAAGATGTTGAAGCTAAGCTGAACAGGCTGAGATTAGAACTCAAGCAAACCATGGACATGTACAGCACAGCACGCAGAGAAGCACTGACAGCTAAACAGAAGGTAATTTATCCATTGCTGTCACAAAGATTGAACTTGTTTTCAGACGATGCCTTTGCTGCAGGCAATGGAGCTGCAACGCTGGAAGATGGAGGACGAGCCAAGATTAGAAGAAGCTCAACTGGTGAAAGAAGCGGCTAATGTTTTTGCACAAAGAGAGACTGCCGAAGCATCCAGAAAAATTGCAGTGTCAAAATCACAAAAGAACATCAGAGGAGAGGTGATTGCAGAGACTGAGAAGAATGATTTTGAAGCACTGTCACATACAAGTCTCAGTTATAGGAAGTACACAATAGAGGAGATAGAAGTAGCCACTGACCATTATGCACAGGACAGGAAAATTGGAGAAGGTGGTTATGGACCTGTTTACAGAGGTTATCTGGATCATACGCCCGTTGCCATTAAGGTTCTGCGTCCAGATGCTGCCCAAGGCAGAACGCAGTTTCAGCGAGAGGTATGAAACACATACAACAATGCTTCAAACTATCAGAACTCTGAAAATTTACAATTTACACATACATTCAGAGCAAGCACTATCTATGCAAAATGCAGCAATTAGCACATCGAGTCATATAGGTGTATATGTGTAACATTTTTATTGTATCATCTCCCATACACAGGTTGAAATATTATGCTGCATCCGACATCCAAATATGGTTCTACTGCTGGGCGCTTGCCCAGAACATGGCTGCCTTGTGTATGAGTACATGGCAAATGGAAGCTTGGAAGATTGCTTATTCAGGCGAGGGAATACACCACCCATTCCTTGGCAGCATAGGTTCCGGATTGCTGCAGAGATTGGCACAGGCCTCCTCTTTCTACACCAGACTAAACCAGAGCCACTGGTTCACAGAGACCTTAAGCCTGCCAACATCCTCCTTGACAGGAATTACGTCAGCAAGATCAGCGATGTTGGACTTGCCCGGTTGGTTCCACCAACTGCAGCAGACCATACCACCCAGTATTGCATGACAGCCACTGCTGGCACATTCTGCTATATCGACCCGGAGTATCAGCAAACTGGCATGCTCGGTGTAAAGTCTGATATATACTCTCTTGGAATCATATTGTTGCAAATTATCACTAGCAAATCTCCCATGGGGTTGGCACACTATATGGAGCGTGCAATTGAGAGAGGAACGTTCACAGAGATGTTGGACCAATCAGTACCAGATTGGCCAGTTGAGGAAGCATTAAGGTTAGCCAAGTTGGCACTGAAGTGTGCAGAGCTCAGACGGAAGGATCGACCAGATCTTGCAATGGTCATACTGCCAGAACTTGACAGACTTAGAGATCTTGCTGAGGAGAACATGCAGTACTTTGTGTTTGGGAGCAACCCGCACCCCTCACTCATGCACACCCCAGTTTCTACACAAGTATGGCTCTTGTCTTTCTCCAACTCTTCTCTGTTACAATGAGCAGCAATTATCAGACTCCACTAGCATACCATGTGGATATATAGGAATGTAGTAAGCTGAGGAAGTATCCATTGAATACAATACTCTAACTAGATCAAAGGATACTAAAAAATGTGGCATCGGTTACATGCCACACAACTTTATATGCATATAATGCTATCCCAACCGAAAGTATATTTCCAGTTCTTTAACAAATACATCAGCAAATAGGAAGAAATACAATAATTTTTTGGACCATGATCTAAACAAATATATAAAATGGACATGCAGAACACTTGTTCTCTTGACTCTTCTAAATTTCTCGTATACAAAAAAATTGAGCATCATGCATAATCAACTGAAGTAAGATAAGTTTAGATCTTCTGATTGTCATCGAGATTGTGTCCAATTATCAGATTATCATGATATGTAATGCAAGATGTCATGAAAAAGATTGTCTTCCACCAAAATTTCAGACCAACAAGAAATAGATGGCTCCCTATGATCCTTCTTTCCTTTCTTAATGTTCAGGATATCATTAATGGCTCTTCAACCACACCATCTGGATACGAAAGCTCAAGTGGATCATCAATGGCTGGAAGCAGATTGAGCATTTTCTGAGATGAAAAGAACAGTCCTGCTAGAGGTATAGCTTGATAAGAAAAGTTTTTTTCCATCTAAAATGTAATTGATAGACACCAAAATCTCTCATTGTTGGATGCAGGAAATTAATGTGCTCAAGAGAACTATACTACCTGTAACTGCATATGCTTGTAGAGAAGAAATGGCAAAGAAAGCTAGTTGCAGGTCCAGGCCTAGGGAGGCTGGTGATACGATGCAAAAGTCCTGTGACACGAAGAAAGCAGATATCCTATTAAGTACCAATACCGCCTCGTGACAACACCAAGAATGTAAGATATCTAGGTCAAGATAGATTTGTTTGTGTGTCCTGTTCCCTCACCTTCTTCCTATCTTTTCCTTTTTTTTCGGATCTTATGTACAATAAATATACCTAAATAGTTAAGACTAAAGATTGTGTAACTTTCTCTATTATCTGTTATCTGAGACATTTCAGGCAGGTGTGATTTTTCTGTATCTCCTTCTTGATTTCTCCTCTTTTTTGACGGAGGCTCCTCCAAATTGCCCTTCAAACCAAGAAAAGGTCAAGACTTAATAGTCGATTGTTTTAGCAGACATAATCTCTTTTGAAATGAATTTGGAGGTCTGATCACTCTCAAAATTGTTGTGTTTCTTTCAAATAAGAAGCTCAGAAAAATCAAGTGATAACTCCAATAGCTCAATACAGGAAATGAAATCATTGCATCTCATGTACAGCAATTTTTCACCGAGCCAGAGTTCCGACATGTACAAAAAAGAAATCAGACTCTGATATCCGAGGTTGATCGGAAAATTCTCCATATTCATTTTGGGTTGTTTGGTCACTGCAAGTTATACAGCTTCTACTTGTGTAATGAAACCCCCTATAAACTGCAACATTACTTGTGATCTAAAATGCTACAAGCCTGGCATGCAGGGTAGGTCACAATCCAAAAAGGAGATGCACATATCCCTCCTCCCTTTCCTTCACATGTTGCAGACATCCAACTGCTACTTACATCATTAACCATAGTCTGCAACCATTCAACATAGGCAATTCTGATTGCAGGCAAGCAGACCCCCCCCTTGATTCAACCAAAGATGGATGAAACCCTCCTATCTCCATATGCAGATGTCCCCATTTGAGATATAAAGCATTCTGATGATTATTAGATACATAAATGCATCTATTGCCTGCATCTGCAACCCTCGATTCCAACAAAGATGGATGAAACTCTCCTACCTCCATATGCAAAAATGGAACTCTTTGAGATGATACTCTAACAAAAGCATTCTCATGATGATTAGATGGAAAGCAAGAACATACCTGAAACACTGGCCAAATAACCTAAACCCAGCTGCCTTCCTCTGCAGATCTCTGATTACAACAGTAGATTTTGGCCTCTGTATTGGAGTCATTCCATCATTTTGCAGATATGTAACTTAAGGAATATTAAGGATTAAAACAAAGTTATAAATAGTAAAAAAGATTCAGTACAAATCTCTTAAATATATCCCTTACTTCTTCCTTCTGTTAATAATGGTGATTGAGAGAGAGAGAGTAGTAATGTTTGAACAGATTGGCTAACTAAACTATTAACTCAGCCACTCAACCCTTCTTTTAGTTTTCTTTCTTTGATGCCAAGACATCGTCAACTTGTGGCCGAAGAAACAATTGGAGACATGAAATGACCGGTGAAAACATACGACAAGCAATGACAAGACGAGGTCAGTGTGCGATAAATGCATGCTAACTAACGTGTGGTCGATCACCGCCCAACACGAAGGGCCCACGAATCGTGATGAAGGTACCGGCCGGATCAGGCGGTCGAGGACACGCGAGGCTCATGCTATCGTGTGGTGAATTCGCACGTACAGTAACTACGTTGCTTTTCGAGCTATAAATGTCATTTTTTAGCTTTGTACAATGGGGAAATTTATTTTGTAAACCTGAGAATTAAATGCATTCTATAGTTGAATAAATATTAATGATAGAACAAAATAAATATTTTGATTTATGGATTTAGATGTAATAAGCCGTGAAGATTGATTCAATCTTAAGTTTTGAGTTTTCATCCCTTTCTAAATGAATCAGGTCAACAAACTAATATTTTAGATTTAAAATTTAGTAAATAATATTTTAAATCATTAGGTATAATATTATTATAAAATTAATGCTTCATAAAGAAAAAAAAAGAGAAAAATCATTTAATAAGATGTTAAAATAAATGCTATAATTAGAAATTTTGAGATAATTAAATTTATTAATATAAATCATAAATAGTAATTTAAATATTTTTAATTTGGCCAAAAATAATGTCTTGCATAGATCAATGATGAGAAAAATTCCATGCAATCGATCTCAAAATATTTTTCTAATTGAATTGAATCTTAAATTATAATTAAAAATATTTTTGATCCCATCCCCTTTTCTTTAATGTCAAGGAAATAGTGGGGTAATTTAAAGGTATACAACCTTTTCGCAAACACTCGAACGACTTCCCCTCGCGTTCACTCGCTACCGGCGCGTCAATCGATCTCATCTTTCTCTATAAAAGGGGGTTCGTTTTAGATCCAGGCGGACATAGGCTTCCGCGGGCGAGGATGGTGGCTTCTTCGTGGCCGTCGCTGGATGAGGTAAACCCCCTACCTAAACCGATGACGGAGCGATCGAACTCTCATTTTGTATCTGGCATTGTTTTGTGAATTTATTCCGGTTGGTCGTGTTTTTGAGCGGTGTGGTGATATTGTTTTGTTTTCATACGTGTTGTTCGGTACTCAGCTCGATGCGGTGAGGAACAAGGTGGCCGATATGAGTGGCGCGGATGTTAGGGATGTGAGGGTTGTGGTTTCGCCATATCGGATTTGCCCTCTCGGTGCCCACATTGATCATCAGGTTTGTTTCCGTTGTTTCTCGCCTCATTTTGTTGATCGATTTGTATGTTGAAATAGATTAAGCAGCGGTAGAGCTTTAATGGATAATGGTTGTAGACAATATATTTCATAATACATGTGGAATCGGTCAACAAATATTGCCGTAGACAATCAAGTTTCTTTTCCCTGAGATGTGACCGCTCCCTGCATTTAAGGCAGGTTTCTTGGATTTGGTGTTCATGTGCTTTCTTTTTATTGTATGTGGTGGGAAGATGGCTTAGACGACGGAGTTAACATTCCGGGAGTGTCTTCTAGGTCAGGTCATGGATGCTAAATTTTGGAAAGTCAATTTTGGCGTTCAATTGCATGAGTCCAGGATTCTTTGGTTATTGATTTTGAGCCACCTGATAGGATTGTTGGACCAGTGTATCACGGACAAAGTTCTAAACAAGATGTTTGATATAATACTTATGTATGTCCGTGTCTTTCTATTTGTTCATGCTTTGCACAGCTCGTAGAAGAATGGTCGAAGGCTTAACAACCCCATTTTAGTTGGGTTTAGTGGCCTTCTTAGGCTTGTAAATAAAGGTTGTATCATGTGGACACCAGTGAGAGATACTCGGTCTGTAGTGGACCATTTTGACCCTTTGTTGTGCAACCGTTCAGAGCTTGTAAAGTCTGTTTGTAATTTGCATTGTCTGTGAAGTGCTTTCTGAAATGTTTGCTTGTGGATCCCAAGTGAGACGTTTTCTCTAACCCATTTTCTCTTTTATAGGTCCTAAGGGACCATGAGAGATTTCGAGGAGGCTAACCTTTGCGGACGGACACGCAAGGGTGCCGCACGACATAGGCAAAACCAGCTAAGTCCGTGACAGATGGTATCAGAGCGAGACAAGCACTCATAGAAACACTTGGTATGCAAATGTGAGGGACCTAGGGGGGCTGCGTTGAGGGCAGTCAACACACGCGCGATTGTTTGGGGGAAAACGGGCATGGAGATATAGGGAAAAGGAGTTGCTCAGAGGAGCGGGCATCTGAGATTGGCATTCAGAGGAATGACCAACTCTTTGCGCAAGAGGCACCACGAGAACAAGCAAGCTTGGAAGAATGCGGAGCCCACAAAGGTTGGGATGGCTGAGTTTGAGCTACGGCTCAACGTTGACAACTATACTTGATGGTGCTCAAGGCAAGTGAGACGCTTGATAAAGGATGAGACCATGCAAGGTGGAATGAGTTGCTCAGCGACTGAAAGAGTTGTGCAAAGCTCACAGAGGTGAGGGGAATTGCTAACTCGAAGAATTTGGTACTAATGCATGGGCTTGTATGTAGACGATGGAATGTTCGCGGTCATCCCAAGGCGACTGAAACTCGGCGCCATGGAGTATTGAAACTTTCTCTTCGGCATGTGAAAGATACGTCCGTAGGAGGCTGAAGTGTGCAGCAAGTTCAGCATGTTGCTAGGCCTTGAGCGGTGCAGCGGGGGCTGTATTGACGTGGAGTCACAATCTAGCAAGTGCATTTGCAGGAGGCAGAACAATGCACAGTTTGTTCAGCAAATCGGAATAGTCCAAGGAGATGGTGGTCTCCGAAACTTTCAGAGAGAAAAAAACGTAGAGAGATGTTGCTCCAACGGGACAGATATCCAGGAGGGATAGGTCCTGGTTCTCTACAGGGAGAATCATGTGCAACAGACCGCACATTTTGAGGAATACCTAAAAAACAACAACTCCACGAAGCTCAATGGACCGAGCGAGCGGCGAGGAGTCGTCGCATGATCTCGCTTAAGAGAATGCATTGGTGGATGTATTGTGAGATCAAGTGGGGGAGCGACCCAAAGCAACACAAATGAAGACACACTTGGAGTCGATATGGAGATCAGACTCAAGGGATGGCTGACCCGTGGAATAGTGGGCGCAAGGGCCACCATCAACTCAATGCAAAACGAGGAGCGGAGCAACTTGGGTGTAACTTGGCGAGGTACCCAAGCCGCATGAAGGGAGCCAACATAGAAGATGAAACATGGAGCGGAAGCACAGAGCTTTCCTTGGACGGTGGTCAAGGACATGAACTCTTGTAGAGGCAAGAGCAGGATCATGTTGTTCCATGGGTCCTTCATTCTGACGGAGCGGACTCATCTTGCATGGTGTCAAAGACGAAGGGAGCTTCTATGCACATACACCTTATCTCGGAGAAGCATTTGATGGAGAACTAAGGCGACTTAACTTGCGGAGGCGAAGTTGGGTTCAGATGGCCTTGGCACGGGGCAAAAGGACGCGGAGGCAGGTACTCTTGAAGAATACGCAATAGTGTTGCCATTCAAGTTGTCATGAAGGAAGCAGTGCGTAGCAGAGATTGTGCTGGTAGGGGCAGAGGCCCAAGATCCAGACAATGGTGCACCACTTTCAGCGAAGTCGATGGACTTCGGGAGCTACTAGGCGACGAACTGTCATAGAGCGGTGCTTCATCTAGGTGTGACCCAAGAGCGGGTGGATGAAGGTCGATTGCCAGAGGAGCGAACAAAATCGAAGGTGGAAGAGACCCTGCGATGTATGGGCAGAGGCCACACATGGAGGGATTATAATTCAAGTTCATCCCACAAGGATCAGAATGCAATAGAGATGTCACCAGGAGACGACATGGTGCAGCGGATCGTGGTGGAATAGTTTGTGGCAATGCGATACACACGACATAGTCCCGTGAGAGACTATATCATACGGAGGTATGATCAAGAGCTATTGGAAGCTCCACTTCGGTGAACAACACGACGACAAGAAAGGCTATGGATTCAAGGAGTGAAGGCCATGGTACCACAGAGGCGGGTCTTTCGTGCGTGCATCGAATCTTGCATCAGATAAAAGCCTTGGTTATCAGCATATGGGGGCTGTGTTCCACCGAGGGAAAAGTTTGAATGCAAGTACCAATGAGTCCCATGGGAGGGACTTGATCATGCAGAGGTATAATCAAAGCAACTGGAGAGTTGGACTGCTCCAAAGCCCATATTCGCTTAAGGGAGCCCGGCAAGTCAGAGGACAAGGTTGAGTAAGCGAACGTTGCTACCAAGGAAGCTAAGGAGAACAGAATCGGTGCAAACCCTACAACGTGATGGCAGAGGCCATGCATGAGAGTTGCAGTCTGTCTTTCCATCGACCAAAAGGAGCTGCTTGGAGAACACAAAGGTATTGAAGCAAGGAGTCGAAAGGGGCGAGGAAGCGACGACGAGTCCAGAGGGACTTAGCTACCCAAAATCAAGCATCAGTTAGAATGGAGGTGGACTCGGAGGAGTACCACAGAGACATATCTACTGATCGTGAAGAAAAGGGATGCAGATGCGAGGCGACGGATAGTAGGGCCATGGGCATGGCAGCGCCATGATACTGTAGAGTCGGGACTTCCGTGAAAGTCATTGATCCCTTGCTCTCATAGAGGGAGAGCGCTTAGTCGTGAAAGGGGCCGAGGAGGTGGAACATGCAGAGGCAAACTCCAAAAACCAAGACAAGGCTGAAGGGTAGAGGCCAAGGAACTTCGTAAGACCGGTGTCAACGAGCTTCTCATCAAAATAGCCGAAAGTGAAGGACTTCGGGTCATGCAAGAGTGCACGACCAAGGAACGAAGCAGGCAGTACGCGGTGCTGTACTTTTGCTACTCAGTGGAGTAGGCGGCAGGGTTGATGGAGAAGACGGTACAATCCCAGAGGCGACCAAATCTATTAGAGAATTACTCCAAGTTGGGGTAAAAACTTCTAGCATTCCAGAAGTTCGATGGCATTGAGAAGGTGAATCACAGTAGCTAACTCAATGCAAGGAGTGCAAACACTTCGAGTGCTTCAGAAGTGTGAGCAAAGAGCTGGTGAAGGTCAGTAACCAGCTCGATGTATGGAGTACAACCCTTGAGGAGGTGGGCGAAGTCAAGTAATCATTGCCTTCTCAACCCTTAAGAGAATGGGCGAAACCGAGTACCCAAATTCTCTTATCTATCCAGCAGAGGAGCTCTGCACAGGTTCAAAGGCCCTTCGAAGATATTAGAAGACAATAGTTGTCAAATCCTCACTAATGGTGATCAGTGCTACTGAGAGTAGATTATTCGCTTTATTTCCTAATAGAATGCCAATCGAAAGCGGAAGTGATGCGAATATGCTTGGAAGTGATAACTAAGTGAAAGAAGAATCGATGGGTAAATTTTGTGGAGGAAGGACCCAAAACTTAAGAAGTTTGTGAGGCGATGCTCGTTAAAGCTCCAACAAGCATCTACTTAGTTCAAGTAGCATGAGACATTTGAGAGACTGGCGCATAGTAAGGATGGTCTTTTCCTTCATCTAGAGGATCCGCAGGAACCAACAGGGATCAACACAACTCAGCCAACCCCACACTAGAGTCAAAGTTATTGGCGAGTTGAAGCAGCATGGCAGATCAAAGGTTCGACTACTCAAAAACAGCAGCGGAGAGCAGTTGAGAGCCAAGAGACGCATGGTAGCTGGAGCATAAGATTGACGATTCAGCAAAGGCTTCGACGAGGATGTCGAAGGAATAAGTGGGGGAGAATGTCACGAACAAAGTTCTCAACAGGATGTTTGATGTAATACTTATGTATGTCCGTGTCTTTCTGTTTATTCATGCTTTGCACAACATGTAGAGGAATGGTCGAAGGCTTAACAGCCTTATTTTAGTTGGGTTTAGTGGCTTTCTTAGGCCTGTAAATAAAGGTTGTGTCATGTGGACACCAGTGAGAGATACTTGGTCTGTAGTGGACCATTTTGACCCTTTGTTGTGCAACCGTTCAAAGCTTGTAAAGTCTGTTTGTAATTTGCATTGTCTATGAAGTGTTTCCTGGAATGTTTGCTTGTGGATCAAGTGAGACGCTTTCTCTAATCCGTTTTCTCTTTTGTAGGTCCTAAGGGACCATGGGAGGTTTCGGGGAGGTAGACCTTTGCGGACGGACACGCAAGGGTGCCGCACGACTTAGGCAAAACCAGCTAAGTCCGTGACAAGTGGGGATAGTTAAGTGTTGTTGTATTATGCTATCACGTGAGGCCATCGTTGAGCTTTCTGGCTTGTGTTTAAAATGGTAGTTGGTTCATGGTTGTTCTCAGTCTTCATGAAGATTGAGTTGCAGCTAATGCGTGTGCCATGGAGGATCTGGAGGTGAGTTTGGCATCTCAAGTTCAGATTCATCCTCCCAATAGTTCCCCAGGTCCAAGTTTAAATCCTACCTCATGGACTTCACCATCCTCCTCCTGGTCATGCTTCATCTAGTATTGGGGACCACTTGATTTGGAGACTGCTCCATCTAGTATTGAGGACCGCTTCATCAAGTGTTGGGGACCACTTGATTTTGGTGCCAATGATGACAGTGTGAAAGAAAGCTTGATCGCGAATATTACAGAATCGTGAATCTGACGGAAATAGCAACCTTTACAACCTGAAGCCTACTAGAACTAATACAGGTTGTCTAACCATGTGGGTTCCTGTCAAGATGATTCCCCTCCTCGTATTGTCACGGAGCAATGCAGGTGATGCATGT
>NW_027020907.1:0-5000 GCF_036884655.1 Musa acuminata AAA Group
TTTGGCCCGTTTTTGGGCTGTTTTGGCCTGTTTATGGTCCGTTCTTGCGTGGTGCGGTGACCGTCGTGAGCGGAGCAAAACGTCAGCCATCTCAGCACCCTGGAACCCCCCGGGTGGCACAGGGCTGGATGGGGCTTTCGTATATAGCAGGGACGGTGCTGCCTCTCGCTTCGCTCGCTGTCCGCCGCTCGCCGCTCGCTCGCGCAGCCAAAAATGGCCAGTTTTGGCCCGTTTTTGGGCCGTTTTAGCCAGTTTTTGGCCTGTTCTTGCATTGCGCGGTGACCGTCGAGAGCGGAGCAAAACGTCAGCCATCTCAGCACCCTGGAACCCCCCGGGTGGCACAGGGCTGGATGGGGCTTTCGTATAGCAGGGACGGTGCTGCCTCTCGCTTCGCTCGCTGTCCGCCGCTCGCCGCTCGCTCGTGCAGCCAAAAATGGCCAGTTTTGGCCCGTTTTTGGGCCGTTTTGGCCAGTTTTTGGCCTGTTCTTGCATTGCGCGGTGACCGTCGAGAGCGGAGCAAAACGTCAGCCATCTCAGCACCCTGGAACCCCCCGGGTGGCACAGGGCTGGATGGGGCTTTCGTATAGCAGGGACGGTGCTGCCTCTCGCTTCGCTCGCTGTCCGCCGCTCGCCGCTCGCTCGTGCAGCCAAAAATGGCCAGTTTTGGCCCGTTTTTGGGCCGTTTTGGCCAGTTTTTGGCCTGTTCTTGCATTGCGCGGTGACCGTCGAGAGCGGAGCAAAACGTCAGCCATCTCAGCACCCTGGAACCCCCCGGGTGGCACAGGGCTGGATGGGGCTTTCGTATAGCAGGGACGGTGCTGCCTCTCGCTTCGCTCGCTGTCCGCCGCTCGCCGCTCGCTCGTGCAGCCAAAAATGGCCAGTTTTGGCCCGTTTTTGGGCCGTTTTGGCCAGTTTTTGGCCTGTTCTTGCATTGCGCGGTGACCGTCGAGAGCGGAGCAAAACGTCACCATCTCAGCACCCTGGAACCCCCCGGGTGGCACAGGGCTGGATGGGGCTTTCGTATAGCAGGGACGGTGCTGCCTCTCGCTTCGCTCGCTGTCCGCCGCTCGCCGCTCGCTCGTGCAGCCAAAAATGGCCAGTTTTGGCCCGTTTTTGGGCCGTTTTGGCCAGTTTTTGGCCTGTTCTTGCATTGCGCGGTGACCGTCGAGAGCGGAGCAAAACGTCAGCCATCTCAGCACCCTGGAACCCCCCGGGTGGCACAGGGCTGGATGGGGCTTTCGTATAGCAGGGACGGTGCTGCCTCTCGCTTCGCTCGCTGTCCGCCGCTCGCCGCTCGCTCGTGCAGCCAAAAATGGCCAGTTTTGGCCCGTTTTTGGGCCGTTTTGGCCAGTTTTTGGCCTGTTCTTGCATTGCGCGGTGACCGTCGAGAGCGGAGCAAAACGTCAGCCATCTCAGCACCCTGGAACCCCCCGGGTGGCACAGGGCTGGATGGGGCTTTCGTATAGCAGGGACGGTGCTGCCTCTCGCTTCGCTCGCTGTCCGCCGCTCGCCGCTCGCTCGTGCAGCCAAAAATGGCCAGTTTTGGCCCGTTTTTGGGCCGTTTTGGCCAGTTTTTGGCCTGTTCTTGCATTGCGCGGTGACCGTCGAGAGCGGAGCAAAACGTCAGCCATCTCAGCACCCTGGAACCCCCCGGGTGGCACAGGGCTGGATGGGGCTTTCGTATAGCAGGGACGGTGCTGCCTCTCGCTTCGCTCGCTGTCCGCCGCTCGCCGCTCGCTCGTGCAGCCAAAAATGGCCAGTTTTGGCCCGTTTTTGGGCCGTTTTGGCCAGTTTTTGGCCTGTTCTTGCATTGCGCGGTGACCGTCGAGAGCGGAGCAAAACGTCAGCCATCTCAGCACCCTGGAACCCCCCGGGTGGCACAGGGCTGGATGGGGCTTTCGTATAGCAGGGACGGTGCTGCCTCTCGCTTCGCTCGCTGTCCGCCGCTCGCCGCTCGCTCGTGCAGCCAAAAATGGCCAGTTTTGGCCCGTTTTTGGGCCGTTTTGGCCAGTTTTTGGCCTGTTCTTGCATTGCGCGGTGACCGTCGAGAGCGGAGCAAAACGTCAGCCATCTCAGCACCCTGGAACCCCCCGGGTGGCACAGGGCTGGATGGGGCTTTCGTATAGCAGGGACGGTGCTGCCTCTCGCTTCGCTCGCTGTCCGCCGCTCGCCGCTCGCTCGCGCAGCCAAAAATGGCCAGTTTTGGCCCGTTTTTGGGCCGTTTTGGCCAGTTTTTGGCCTGTTCTTGCATTGCGCGGTGACCGTCGAGAGCGGAGCAAAACGTCAGCCATCTCAGCACCCTGGAACCCCCCGGGTGGCACAGGGCTGGATGGGGGCTTTCGTATAGCAGGGACGGTGCTGCCTCTCGCTTCGCTCGCTGTCCGCCGCTCGCCGCTCGCTCGTGCAGCCAAAAATGGCCAGTTTTGGCCCGTTTTTGGGCCGTTTTGGCCAGTTTTTGGCCTGTTCTTGCATTGCGCGGTGACCGTCGAGAGCGGAGCAAAACGTCAGCCATCTCAGCACCCTGGAACCCCCCCGGGTGGCACAGGGCTGGATGGGGCTTTCGTATAGCAGGGACGGTGCTGCCTCTCGCTTCGCTCGCTGTCCGCCGCTCGCCGCTCGCTCGTGCAGCCAAAAATGGCCAGTTTTGGCCCGTTTTTGGGCCGTTTTGGCCAGTTTTTGGCCTGTTCTTGCATTGCGCGGTGACCGTCGAGAGCGGAGCAAAACGTCAGCCATCTCAGCACCCTGGAACCCCCCGGGTGGCACAGGGCTGGATGGGGCTTTCGTATAGCAGGGACGGTGCTGCCTCTCGCTTCGCTCGCTGTCCGCCGCTCGCCGCTCGCTCGTGCAGCCAAAAATGGCCAGTTTTGGCCCGTTTTTGGGCCGTTTTGGCCAGTTTTTGGCCTGTTCTTGCATTGCGCGGTGACCGTCGAGAGCGGAGCAAAACGTCAGCCATCTCAGCACCCTGGAACCCCCCGGGTGGCACAGGGCTGGATGGGGCTTTCGTATAGCAGGGACGGTGCTGCCTCTCGCTTCGCTCGCTGTCCGCCGCTCGCCGCTCGCTCGCGCAGCCAAAAATGGCCAGTTTTGGCCCGTTTTTGGGCCGTTTTGGCCAGTTTTTGGCCTGTTCTTGCATTGCGCGGTGACCGTCGAGAGCGGAGCAAAACGTCAGCCATCTCAGCACCCTGGAACCCCCCGGGTGGCACAGGGCTGGATGGGGCTTTCGTATAGCAGGGACGGTGCTGCCTCTCGCTTCGCTCGCTGTCCGCCGCTCGCCGCTCGCTCGTGCAGCCAAAAATGGCCAGTTTTGGCCCGTTTTTGGGCCGTTTTGGCCAGTTTTTGGCCTGTTCTTGCATTGCGCGGTGACCGTCGAGAGCGGAGCAAAACGTCAGCCATCTCAGCACCCTGGAACCCCCCGGGTGGCACAGGGCTGGATGGGGCTTTCGTATAGCAGGGACGGTGCTGCCTCTCGCTTCGCTCGCTGTCCGCCGCTCGCCGCTCGCTCGTGCAGCCAAAAATGGCCAGTTTTGGCCCGTTTTTGGGCCGTTTTGGGCCAGTTTTTGGCCTGTTCTTGCATTGCGCGGTGACCGTCGAGAGCGGAGCAAAACGTCAGCCATCTCAGCACCCTGGAACCCCCCGGGTGGCACAGGGCTGGATGGGGCTTTCGTATAGCAGGGACGGTGCTGCCTCTCGCTTCGCTCGCTGTCCGCCGCTCGCCGCTCGCTCGTGCAGCCAAAAATGGCCAGTTTTGGCCCGTTTTTGGGCCGTTTTGGCCAGTTTTTGGCCTGTTCTTGCATTGCGCGGTGACCGTCGAGAGCGGAGCAAAACGTCAGCCATCTCAGCACCCTGGAACCCCCCGGGTGGCACAGGGCTGGATGGGGCTTTCGTATAGCAGGGACGGTGCTGCCTCTCGCTTCGCTCGCTGTCCGCCGCTCGCCGCTCGCTCGCGCAGCCAAAAATGGCCAGTTTTGGCCCGTTTTTGGGCCGTTTTGGCCAGTTTTTGGCCTGTTCTTGCATTGCGCGGTGACCGTCGAGAGCGGAGCAAAACGTCAGCCATCTCAGCACCCTGGAACCCCCCGGGTGGCACAGGGCTGGATGGGGCTTTCGTATAGCAGGGACGGTGCTGCCTCTCGCTTCGCTCGCTGTCCGCCGCTCGCCGCTCGCGCAGCCAAAAATGGCCAGTTTTGGCCCGTTTTTGGGCCGTTTTGGCCAGTTTTTGGCCTGTTCTTGCATTGCGCGGTGACCGTCGAGAGCGGAGCAAAACGTCAGCCATCTCAGCACCCTGGAACCCCCCGGGTGGCACAGGGCTGGATGGGGCTTTCGTATAGCAGGGACGGTGCTGCCTCTCGCTTCGCTCGCTGTTCGCCGCTCGCCGCTCGCTCGCGCAGCCAAAAATGGCCAGTTTTGGCCCGTTTTTGGGCTGTTTTGGCCAGTTTTTGGCCTGTTCTTGCGTGGTGCGGTGACCGTCGTGAGCGGAGCAAAACGTCAGCCATCTCAGCACCCTGGAACCCCCCGGGTGGCACAGGGCTGGATGGGGCTTTCGTATAGCAGGGACGGTGCTGCCTCTCGCTTCGCTCGCTGTTCGCCGCTCGCCGCTCGCTCGCGCAGCCAAAAATGGCCAGTTTTGGCCCGTTTTTGGGCTGTTTTGGCCTGTTTTTGGGCTGTTCTTGTGTGGCGCGGTGACCGTCGTGAGCGGAGCAAAATGTCAGCCATCTCAGCACCCTGGAACCCCCCGGGTGGCACAGGGCTGGATGGGGCTTTCGTATAGCAGGGACGGTGCTGCCTCGCGCTTCGCTCGCTGTTCGCCGCTCTCCGCTCGCTCGCGCAGCAAAAAATGGCCAGTTTTGGCCCGTTTTTGGGCTGTTTTGGCCAGTTTTTGGCCTGTTCTTGCGTGCCGCGGCGACCGTCGTGAGCGGAGCAAAACGTCAGCCATCTCAGCACCCTGGAACCCCCCGGGTGGCACAGGGCTGGATGGGGCTTTCGTATAGCAGGGACGGTGCTGC